>NW_006921889.1:496156-515527 GCF_000298275.1 Orycteropus afer afer
CCTGAATGCTGCTTCCATTGGAGTCAATTGTAGATCCAAGCAATATGAAATCTTTGACAATTTCAATCTTTTCTCCATTTATCATAATGTTGCTGATAGGACCAGTTGTGAGGATTGTTGTTTATATTGAGATTTAAACCATACTGCAGACAGTAGTCTTCAATCTTCATCAGTAAGTACTTCAAGTCACCCTCACTTTCAGCAAGCAACGTTGTGTCATCAGTGTATCGCAGGTTGTTAATGATTCTTCCTCCAGTGCTAATGCCATGTTCTTCTTCATATAATCCAGCTTCTCAGATTATATGCTCATCATACAGATTGAATAAATATAGTGAAAGGATACAATCCTGACACACTCCCTTCTTGATTTTAAACCATGCAGTGTTCCCTTTTTCTGCTCAAATGACAGCCCCCTGGTCTACGTTCAGGTCCCTCATGATGACAACTAAGTGTTCTGGTATTCCCATTCTTTTCAATGTTATCCACAATTAGTTATGATCCACACAATCAAATGCTTTTGCATAGTCAACAAAAAGCAAGTAAACATCTTTCTGGTATTCTTTGCTTTGAGCCAAGATCCATCTGACATCAGTAATGATATCCCTCATTCCACATCCTCTTTTGAATTCAGCTTGCATTTCTGGAAGTGCTTTGTCAATATACTGCTGCAACTGTTTTTGAAATATCTTCAGTAAAATTTTACTTGCATGCTGTATCAATGATATTGTTTGATAATTTCCACATTTGGTCAGATCACCTTTCTTTGGAATGGGTACAAATATGGATCTCTTCCAATCAGTTGGCCAGGTACCTGTCTTCCTAATCTCTTGGCAAAACCAAGTGAGTGCCTCCAGTGGAGTATCCTTTTTTTGAAACATCTCAATGGGTATTCCGTCAATTCCTAGAGCTTTGTTCTTTGCCAATTCTTTCAGTGTAGCTTTGACTTCTTCCTTCAACATCATTGGTTCTTGAACATATACCACCTCCTGAAATGGATGAAGATCAACCAGTTCTTTTTGGTACAGTGACTCTGCATTCCTTCCATTTTCTTTTGATGCTTCCTGAATCATTCAATATTTTGCCCATAGAATCTTTCAATATTGCAACTCGAGCCATAAATTTTTTCCTCAGTTCTTTCAGCTTGTGATGCCAGTTGTGTTCTTCCCTTTTGGTTTTCTGACTCCAGATCCTTGCACATTTCCTTATAGTAATTGACTTTGTCTGCTTGAGCTGCTCTTTGACATCTTCTGTTCAGCTCTTTTGTCCTTTATTTCATTTGCTTTAGCTACTCTTCATTCAAGGGCAAGTTTCAGAGTCTCTTCTGACATCCATTTTGGTCTTTTCTTTCTTTCTTATATTTTTGATGACCTCTTGCTTTCTTCATGAATGATGCTCTTGATGTCATCCCACAATTCTTCTGGTTTTTGGTCATTGGTGTTCAATGCATCAAATCTATTCTTTAGATGGTCTCTAAATTCAGAAGGGATGTATTGAATGTCATATTTTGGCTCCTGTGAAATTGTTTTAATCGTCTTCAACTTCAGGTTGAACTTACACATGAGCAGTTGATGGTCTGTTCCACAATCAGCTCCTGGCCTGGTTTTGGCTGAGGGTATTGAACTTTTCCATCACCTCTTGCCACAGATGTAGTCAGTCTGATTCCTGTGTACTCCATCTGGCAAAGTCCATGTGTGTAGCTGCCATTTGTGTTGAAAAAAGATATTTGCAGTGAATAAGTCATTGGTCTTGCAATATTCTATCATGTGATCTCCAGCATTATTTCTGTCACCAAGGCCCATTTTTCCATCTACTGGTGATTCTTCTTTGTTTCCAACTTTTGCATTCTAATCACCAATGATAAGCAATGCATCTTGATTGCATGTTCAGTCAATTTCAGACTGCAGAAATTGATAAAAATCTTCATTTTCCTCATTGCCCAGGACCTCCTTTTGATTATCTTTTATTATATTTACCATTACTTCTACCTTAGCTATCACCTCCTAAACCCAGCCTCTTCTCACCCTAAGCTGTCTTGAATATTATCAGCTCACATTCCTAAAATATTTTCATTTTGTACCCTGATGGATAATCTCCAGTAATGTCTCATTATTTATGAGATAAAGAATCTCTATAATCTGACCTCAATCAGCCTTCTTAATTTATCTCATCCTTCCCCTCTGAAATATAGTGCAGCATCAGTCAGAAGAGGTTCTATTCACTGTTAAATATTTCATGTACTTATCTCTTCCATTTCATTCCCTTTGTTTCTCTGACTTTTTTTTTTTTTTGGTTGAATTCCTACTCTCCATGAATTCTTATCACTGTGTTTGGAGTGTTATTTTATATGCAGTATCAGGGGATTCCTTTCTCAAAGGGTGACATTTGATCACAGATCTGGGAGAAATGAGGAGAAAGTCATAGAGATATTTGAGAGATAATTCTAGGCAGTTGTTGTTGTTTGTCATTATGTGCCTTCAAGTTGGACCTGACTCATAGTGCCCCTTCCTTGGGTTTCTGAGGCGATATCCTATGGAAGTATATTGCCCAATCTTCCTTCCGAGCAGTGGCTGGTGGGTTTGAAGTGCCAGTCTTCTGGTTAGTAGTCAAGTGCCTTGGCACTATGCTACCAGAAGGATCATCAAATGCCAATGCCCTGAAGCAGAATATGCTTGATCCAGTGAAGAAACACTAGGATATGTTTATGTGAATCCATATAGATGTATGCAAGTGATTGTATAGAGGGGTCACAGTTATGGATACATCTTAGACATAACCAAACACCTCAAGGGATTAGTTTTCTGAGTTCAAACATTTAGGATCAGTCTCATGGGGCAACTTGGTCAATTGACATACTATACTCTTTCAATGCAAATAACATGTATGTTATATGGGTTTTTTGCAAATCATGGAACCCTCTCACACGCTAGTTTCCTATGTGTGTTATGCACATTATAAGCATGTGCACATTATTTATGTGGTACATTACATGCAAAAATATGGTAGTTCATAATGTTTATGTTCTATATCCTAGTTTGAAGGAGCTCAGGTAACGTAGTATTTGACTGCTAACCAGAAAACTGGTGGTTCAAACCCACCAGCCACTCCTTGGAAGGAATACTGGGCAATCTACTTGCATAGTGATACTGCCGCAGAAACCCAAGGAGTGGTCGCTATGAGTTGGATCCGACTTTATGGCAGCTAGCTTGGTGCTTTTGGTTTTTATCCTAGTTTGATGAGTCTGGGGTCTTAAAAGCTTGTGAGCAGCCATCTAAGATATAACTATTGGTCTCTACTCATCCAGAGCAAAAGAGAAAGAAAAATACCAAAGACTCAAAAAAAAGAAATAGTTTACAGGACTACTAGTCTATGTGAACCATCACTTCACATACCCTGAGACCAGAGCTAAATGGTGCTTGGTTACCAATACTGACCATTCCGGTCAAGGCCACAGTAGATGGATCTGAAAGAATGGAAGAAAAGTGTGAAACAGAACCTCAACTTCTTAAAAAATCCAGACTTACTAAACTGGTTGAGACTAGAAGACTCTAAAGACTATTGCTCCGAGATACTCTTTAAACTGTGATCTGAAACTAGCCCCTGAGGTCACCTTGTAACTTAAATAACAGATTGGCTCATGTGTTAGGCTGGGCTCTCCAGAGACACAAAACCAGTAAAGCTTATATATAGAGATAAAAAAATTTATCTTAGGAAAATGGCTCATGGTTATAGCTTCTGGTAAGTCCCAAGTTCCAATAAAATGTCAAGCTGGATGTTTTTCCCGCTCACACATCTTCAGGGGATGATGAGCTCAAGGTTGGCAGATAGTATACCAGCTGTTGACTTTGGTGGATGTTGAATCCAAGATCACCAGGCAGAATAGTAGATTGTTTGTTCACAGAGAGTTGTAGGCAGCACAACAGGATCCAGATCCACAGAAGGTTCTCTCATTTTCCCAGGATGTCTATATATATATTGGAAGTAGGCCACACCCCTAGGGAAACTCCCTGTCAATAAGTTAGCTGCTCAAATCATATACATCAGATCTCATTATAGGAATAACCACATCACAACTGCTTAAACTGCTCAGAATCATGATCCAACAAAGTTGACACACAACCTCAACTATCACAGTCCACCCACTGTTAATTTGGCAGTTGTACATATCTCCTTAACCACATATAACTCTAAATAAGGACAATTATAAAGTCATATCTGTGTCTAACATGATACATTAACATGCATACAACTGAAAATGCATTAACCCTGTTTATATTTTATAGTTCATAACTGAAGAAAACAAAAATATTTCATGCACACATACAATGAAGAAGTATAACAATCACAGTCCTCATTTCTGCACTGGGGCATGTAGTCATAGCTGGTATTCAGAACTATCTTCTTCCACCACCCATTCCATATTTCCCTTGCCCTCAACAAGCACTTCAGCTGGTCATGTTTCTTTACCTGGTGGGGTAACCCAAACCTTCATTCCTGAAGGGCCTGGGCCATTAGTTGTTGTTGTTGTTGTTATGTGCCATCAAGTCGGCCCCGACTCATAGCAACCCCTCCTTGGGTTGCTGAGGGGGCCATTAGTAGTCATGTCAGAATTGGATTGCTGTAGTTATCCATTAGGAGCTCTGGTGACATAGTGCCTAAGGCATTTGACTGCTAATCAGAAGATTGGCAGTTCAAACCCACCAGCCACTCCTTGGAAGGAAGATTGCGTAATCTACTTCCATAGTGATACTGCCTCAGAAACCCAAGGAGAGGTCACTGTGAGTCAGATCCGACTCAACGGCATTGAGTTTTTGGTTTAGTTTTCCATTAACTTTAATCATAGGACATGGTAGTACTAAGAGATGTCCTAAAGAATTTCCTGTATTCCACACATATTCTTCTTTACATGCATTATGTAGTATCAATCCAATTTACCCTTGGTAATCCAGATCTATCACACCAGACAGTACAATAACTCCTTTCTTTGTCTGTTGATCCAGAGGCATGAGGAAGTCAAAATGACTAGGCGGCATTCTTAACTTCCAGTTCAATGCAACCCCAAATATCCCAGCTCAAAAAAATAGAGAATATCACTCTTGAATACCATGCTCCTTTAAAAAATCATCTGAAAAGAATCCCCATTGCCATAGTGACCCAATAAGACAGAGCAGGATTGTCCCATAGGGTTTTGAAGGATATAAATCTTTAGAGAAGCACACTACCTCATCTTTCTCCTGCAGAGTTTCCAGTGCCTTTGAATTGCCAAAATTTTGGTTAACAGCCTAATGTGTAACCACTGCATATCAACTTTATGGCAGTGGAAAAGTCATCTATATGAAACAAAATGGTCAATAATTACTTTAAAACCAAGATGAAAAGATAAGGAGGCAGAAAAGCTACATTAATGGAAATGGAACAACCAGAACAGAAATAATGAGATTGTTCAATCATTGTGAAGAATGTAACCAATATCACAGAAGAATCTGTGTATAAATTATTGATATGGGAACTAAACTGTTGTGTAAACCTTCACCAAAACTACAATAATAGATTATTGACAGAAAAGAAAGAATGAAGAAGGAAGGAAGAAAGAAAAGAAATAACTAAAAAGATCAGGTAGCTGTGGGAGAACAACCAACAGGGAAGTTTAAGAGATGAGGTAAGAGAAGCAGGGGACAGATCTTACAGCTGGTGATGGTCACACACTGTGACTTGACTATATGAAATAAATGCACAGATGCATTTGACATCTGACTTATGTGTTCAATCAGGACATTGAGTATCATGGTGCCTCTTCAGTGGGAAAGCTCTGGATGCAATCTGAAAATTTTTTTATAAAATATCCTTCCTGTTAAACAGTCTACCTAATTTGTGGGTTATTTTACTATAAACAATTGAATCTGAATGACAATACATTCAAATTCGTCAAATTCAGAACATTTTTTTTCTTAATATTGTTCTGTTTTGTTTTGCTTTGATTTTACTTTTCATAACATATTTTTTATTCATCATAGTAATTCATGTAAGAAGTACAACAGTGTTATGTTGTTGTTGTTAGGTGCCATGAAGTCATCTCCGATTCATAGTGACCCTATGTACAGTGCAAAGAAACACCACCCAGTCTTGTGCCAGCTCCATGATTCTTGCTATACTTGAGCCCATCACCACTGCCACCATGTCAATCCATCTCATTGAGGGCCTTCTCCTCTTTTGTCGACCCTCCACCTTACCAAGCATGATATCTTTCTCCAGGGAACAGTCCTTCCTGACAACATGGCCAAAGTATGTGAGACAAAGTCTGGCCATTCTTGCCTCCAAGGAGCATTCTGGCTGCACTTCCTCCAGGACAGACCTGTTAGCTCTTTTAGCAGCCCACGGTACTGTCAGCATTCTTCACCAACACCACAGCTCAAAACAATCAATTCTTCCATTTCCTTATTCATTGTCCAGTTGTCAAAAGCATATGAGGAAATTGAGAATACCAAAGCTTGTGTCAGGTGCACCTTAGTACTCAAGGAAATGTCTTTGCTCTTCAGCACGTAAAAGAGGTCCTTTGCAGCCAATTTGCCCAGTGCTATACATCGTCTGATGTCCTGACTGCTGCTTCCATTGGCATCAGTTGTAGAACCAAACAATGTGAAGTCTTTGACAATTTCAACCTTTACTCCATTTATCATGATGCTGCTTATAGGTCCAGTTGTGAAGATTTTTGTTTTCTTTATATTGAGATGTAATCCATACTGCAGACTGTATTCTTTGATCTTCATCAGTAAGTGCTTCAAGTCATCCTCACTTTCAGCAACTAAAGTTGTAGCATCATTATATCACAGGTTGTTAATGATTCTTCCTCCAATCCTGATGCCATGTTCTTCTTCAAATAGTCCAGCTTCTCAGATTATTTGCTGCGCATACAGATTGAATAAGTGAGGTGAAAGGAAACAACCCTGATGCACTCTCTTCCTGATTTTAAAACATGCAGTGTTCCCTTGTTCTGTTCGAACAAAACAGCCTCCTGGTCTATGTACAGGTTCTTCATGAGTACAATCAAATGTTCTGGAATTCCCATTCTTCCCAATGTTATCCAGAATTTGTTATGATCCATAGAATCAAATGCTTTTGCATAGTCAATAAAACAAGTAAACATCTTTCGAGTATTCTTTGCTTTGAGCCAAGACCTATCTGACATCATCAATGATGTCCCTCATTCCACATCCTCTTCTGAATCCAGCTTGCATTTGTGGGAGTTCTCTGTCAATGTACTGCTGCAACCATTTTTGAATTATCTTCATCGAGATTTTACTTGCATGTGATATTAGTGATATTGTTCGATAATATCCACATTCTGTGGGATCACCTTTCTTTGGAATAGGTACAAATATGGATCTTTTCCAGTCAGTTGACCAGGTAACTGTCTTCCAAATCCCTTGGCATAACCAAGTGAGTGCCTACAGTGGGCCATCCATTTGTTGAAACATCTCAATTGTTATTCATTCCACCAATTCCTGGACCCTTGTTCTTCGCCACTTTCACTGCAGCTTCGATTTCTTTCTTCAATACCATTGGTTCTTGAACATATGCCACCTCCTGAAATGGATGAAAATCGACCAGTTCTTTTTGGTACAATGACTCTGTGTATTCCTTCCATCTTCTTCTGATGCTTCCTGATCATTCATATTTTACCCATAGAATCTTTCAGTATTGCAACTTGAGGTTTAATTTTTTTCCTCAGTTCTTTGAACTTAAGAAATATTGAGAATATTCTTCCCTTTTGGTTTTCTAACTCCAGGTCTTTGCACATTTCATTATAGTAATTGGCTTTGTCTGCTCAAGCTGCTCTTTGAAATCTTCTATTGAGCTCTTTTATCTTGTCATTTCTTCCATTTGCTTTAGCTACTCTTTGCTCAAGGGCAAGTTTCAGAGTTTCTTCTGACATCCATTTTGGTCTTTGCTTTCTTTCTTGTATTTTTAATGACCTCTTCCTTTCTTCATGGATGATGTTCTTGATGTCATCCCACAATTCTGGTTTTTGGTCATTGGTGTGCAATGCATCAAATATATTCTTTAGATGGTCTCTAAATTCAGGAGGGACATATTCAAGATCATATTTTGGCTCTTGTGGACTTGTTTTAATTGTCTTTAACTTCAGGTTGAACTTGCATATGAGCAGTTGATTGTCTGTTCCACAATCAGCTCCTGGCCTGGTTTAGGCTGAAGATATTGAGTTTTTCCATCACCTCTTGCCACAGATGTAGTCAATCTGATTCCTGTGTACTCCATCTGGCAAAGTCCATGTGTATAGCCCCTGTTTGTGTTGTTGAAAAAAAAGTATTTGCAATGAAAAGTCATTGGTCTTGCAAAATTCTATCATGTGATCTCCAGCCTTATTTCTGTCACTAAGGCCAAATTTTCCAACTACTGGTGATTCTTCTTTGTGTCCAACTTTTGCATGCCAATTACAAGTGAAAATCAACACATTTTGATTACAACTTTGGTCAGTTTCAGACTTGTGTATAAATTTGAATAATAGTCATATTTACTGGTCTTCTTTGTAGGCGTATGAATATTATCCTATCACTCATAGCATTGTACTTCAGGACAGATCTAAAACATCTTTTGTGATGATGAATGCCACACCATTCCTCTTCAAATTGTCATTCCCAGCATAGTAGATCATATGGTTGTCTGATTCAAAATGGCCAAAGCCAGTCCATTTCAGTTCACTAATGCCTAGGATATCAATCTTTATGCATTCCATTTCATTTTTGACAGCTTCCAATTTTCCTAGATTCATACTTCATACATTCCATGTTCTGATTATTAATGGACGTTTGCAGCTGCTTCACCTCAAGTTGAGTCATGCCACATCAGCACATGAAGATTTCGAAAGACTTACTTTATCCATATCATTAAGGTTGGATGTACTCTGATGAGGCAGCTCTTTCCCAGTCCTATTTTGAATGCCTTCTGACACAAAGGGCTCATCTTCCTGCACTGTGTTGGACAATGTTTCCCAGCTATTCATAAAGTAGCACATTAATGAATCAGACAGTGTTTCTATGCTATTCATAAGGTTTTCCCTGGCCAATTGTTTGAGAAGTGCATGGCCTCTTCCTTCTTCCTAGTCTGTCTCAGTCTGTCAGCTGTGTTGAAACCTGTGCACCATGTGCAACCCTGCTGGCTTTTGAAACACCAGTAGCACAGCCTCAAGTCTCACAGCAACATGCGAGCCGTACAGGATGACAAACTGACAGACAAGTTTGTCTCCCTTAACTGTTGGAAACCTCTGCACCCTCCCCTTACCTAATTCCTACCTGGATCCTGCCACTTTGTGGTCCCCGGCTGCTCCTTCCCTTTCCTGGCTCTAGGGGGCTGGGGCCTTGCTTGTGCTATAAGTTTATAAAAGAAATAGTATTCCTCTCCTCTCTCCCTCCCACCTAAGAATTCTGCTCCCCAGTGGCAATCACATTCAACTCTTTTATCTATTTTTTAGCACACTCCCAAATAATGTAAAATAATGTGCTTATGCTGCCTTTTTTAGTTAAGGTTGTGTGTTAACCTAGCTGAGCCATAGTTTCGAGTGGCTTGATAGCTGGATGTAATTATTCTCCATGATAAGATTATAGTCACCTCCATGGTGGAATCTGCAATGAGCACATAATCTTTTGAAAGGGATTTGGCTTCAGTGTGTGGCTTGCTTCCAGTATATATGGAGAAGTTTTGAGAATGGTCGCACATTTGGGATCCTGTGTTTGGCTGAGTCTTCATCTCCAGTTATTGGACTTGAACCAGTGGTCTGCCATGTTGCCTGCCCATCATGGGATTGTGCTATTTTAACTGTCAGTCTTGGGTTCATCAGCCTTTGCAGCCAGAAACTGTATGAGTCAGAAGAAGCCTCTAGCTTGCTCCAGTGGGCCTGGAACAAGAGGCAAAGCTGAAGCCCAAGGTCAAGAGGACTTCATCCATCCCCTTAGAGCCGGCACTCTGAAATCAGACTTCTAACATCCTAAATGGCAAGAAAATAAAGTCCTGTTTGTTAAAGACATCCACTTTTGGTATTTCTGTTATAGCAACACTAGAGAACCAAGACATTACCATTATGTGCTTTTGTTTTTCAGTTTCAGACACTACCTATTGATTTCCTCCTGGAGAATGTAAGGATATGCTCCATCACTACATACAGTAAAACCTGCGAAAGCCAGAACCTATGTATGGCAGACACATGACAGAGAAAGAAAGTATTTTCCAATAAAACAAGTGATAGGAAAGTGGTAAGGCCACACTCTGTCAAAGGTGGAAAACTTGTGAGAATCAGAAATACAAGATGGTCTCTTCAAGTTCCAGCCTGCAAAATATTTCACTGAATATGTTATCATTTCCCTTCCCTCTTCTTCCCTACATAGTTTTTTTTCCCCCACAGTTTTTGAAAAAATCAATATTCAGTGTTTATATTGTTGTTGTTGATAGGTGTCATCAAGTTGGCTCTGACTCAGCAACCCTATGTACGACAGAATGAGACACTGCCCCATCCTGTGCCAGCCTCAAAATCACTACTGTGCCTGAGCCCATCATAGCAGCCACTGTGTCAATACATCTCACCAAGGGTCTTCCCCTTTTTCTCTGACCCTCTTCTTTACCAAACATGATATTCTTCTCCAGAGACTGGTCCCTCTGACAACATGACCAAAGTAGGTGAGAAGTCTTGCTTCTTTTGTGACAGATTTGTTCATTCTTTTAGCAGTCTGTGGTACTCTCAGTATTCTTTGCCAACACTACATGCACTACAACCAGACACATATTGTTGAGCTATGTTTTATGTTGCGATTGCTTTCCTTATTATGCAACATTCCTTTCTTTCTTTTTTGTAAGGTTTTTCTATATGGCTAAATGTATCAGGTAATCTGTCATTCTGGGTTTGTTTGTTTTTTTTTTTTTAATTTCTTGAAAAGCTATCCCTTCTAGAGCTATCAGTCTTTTTGCTCCAATACAGATGCCTCATTCTTTATTCCGGCCACACATCAATTACCCTGGGACTTACCATCCTCTCACTTCACTACACCATGAATTTCCATTGGATTCCATCTTTTTTTTCTTTTTTTTATTTTGTCTCCCTCTTTTTATTTGATGGGTCACATCCTCTAGGATCTTCCTAAGAAAGAAGTCATAACAGGTATTTTTTAAACTTACATGTCTGAAGGTTGGACAATCTACTCCTGTGTGATACCACCTCAGAAACTCAAGGAGGAGTTGCCATGAATAGGATCTGACTCAACAGCAGTGAGTTTGGTCTGGTTATGGTCTGAAAAAATATATATATATATGCAAAAGCTGGACAATGAATAAGGAAGATTACAGAAGGATTAATGTCTTTGAATTGTGGTGTTGCCAAAGAATACTGAAAATACTGTGAACTGCTAGAAGAATGAACAAATCTGTCTTAGCAGAAGCACAGCTGGTATGCTCCTTAGAAGTGAGAATGGCCAGACTTCATCTCACCTACTTTGGCCATGTTGTCAGAAGGGAGCATTCCCTGGAGAAGGATAACGTGCTTAGTAAAGTAGAGGGTCAGAAAAAAAGAGGAAGACCCTCAACAAGATAGATTGGCACAGTGGCTGCCACGATGGGCTCAAGGATAGCACATATTGTGAGGAAGGCACAGGACTGGGCAGTGTTTCATTCTGTTGTCCACAGGGTTGCTGAGTCAGAGCTGACTCAACAGTACCTAACAGCAAAAACATCTGGAAATACATTTATTTCATATTTACACTTGATTGGTAAATTGGTGTTGAATCCTGGGTTGGAGATCTTTCCTTTTTCCCCTCCTTCAATTATAATTTCTATATTGTTGATACCTCATCCTTTATTAGAAGCTCTGATGGTGTAGTGCTTAAGACATTTGGCTGCTAACCAAAAGGTCGTTGGTTTGAACCCACCAGCTGCTCCATGGAAGAAAGGCGAGTAGTCTGCTTCTGTAAAGATTTACAGCTTTGGAAACCAAATGGGGTTCGCTATGAATTGCAGTTAACTGGATGGCAGTGAAGTTATTTTGGTTTAGAGCCTTTTATTACTTTCTACTGTTAACCAAAAGGCTGGCAGTTCAAACCTACCAGCCACTCCTCAGAAGGAAGAATGGGTAATCCACTTACGTAGTGATTTGTTGTTGTTGTTGTTAAGTGCCGTCGAGTCGTTTCCGACTCATAGCGACCCCATGCACAGCAGAACGAAACACTGCCCGATCCCGCGCCAGCCCCACAATCCCTGCTATACTCGAGCCCATCATCGCAGCCACCGTATCAATCCATCTTGTTGAAGGCCTCCCCCTCTTTCGTCGACCCTCCACCCTACCAAGCATGACATCCTTCTCCAGGGAATGGTCCCTTCTTACAACATGACCAAAATAGGTGAGACGAAGTCTGGCCATTCTTGCTTCCAAGGAGCATTCTGGCTGCACTTCCTCCAGGACAGATCTGTTAGTTCTTTTAGCAGTCCATGGTACTTTCAGCATTCTTCGCCAGCACCACAACTCAAAAGCATCAACTCTTCTTTGGTCTTCCCTATTCATTGTCCAGCTCTCACATGCATACAAGGTGATTGGAAATATCATGGCTTGTGTCAGGCACACCTTAGTCCTCAAGGAGATATCCTTGCTCCTCAGCACTTGAAACAGTTCCTTCGCAGTTGACTTTCCCAATGCTACACGTCGTCTAATGTCCTGACTGCTGCTTCCATTGGCATCGATTGTAGAACCAAGCAATGTGAATTCCTTGACAACCTCAATCTTCTCTCCATTGATTGTGATGCTGCTCATTGGTCCAGTCGTGAGGATTTTTGTTTTCTTTATGTTGAGATGTAATCCATACTGCAGACTGTATTCTTCAACCTTCATCAGTAGGTGCCTTAAGTCATCCTCACTTTCAGCAAGCAAAGTTGTATCATCTGCATATCTCAGGTTGTTAATGATTCTTCCTCCAATCCTGATACCACGTTTTTCCTCATATAGTCCAGCTTCTCGGATTATTTGCTCAGCATATAGATTGAATAAGCACGGGCGGGCTTGTGCTTACTCACTGATCTGCACTGAGCACTTTACGTAGTGATACCACCTTGGAAACCCAAGGAGGGGTCACTATGAGTCAGAACTGACTTTAAGGCAGTGAGTTTGGGATTTGGTTTACTGCTTATTTGTCTGCATAGATTGAGGGAGTAGATCTTGTGAACTCTTTATTCAGACTCTCAACTAATCCTTCAGTCTTAGTTTCTTCCTCTCACCTCTGTTTTCATGGATATATGGGCCTTCAATATCTGAGCCTTTCTGAGTTTTACAGCACAAATTACCCTCTTCCAGTTGACATGGCTTTCTTCTGGCATTTAAGTTTTAACTTTATCCACTTTCTTAAGTCAGGTACCATTCAATCATCTATTTTCCATCTTCTAAAATTGTGCTTAAATCTCTAGTTTTCTTTATTTTTCTACTCTTTTTTATTTTTATGGGGTTTATCCTGTTTAAAAAGGAGTCCTGGTAGTACAGTATTTAAGCACTGGGCCTTTTACCAAAAGGTTGTTTGTTCAAACCCACCCAGTGGCTCCGCAGGAAAAAAAGACCTGGCAATCCACTCCCATAAAGATTACAGCCTGGAAAATCTTATGGGGCAGTTCTACTCTGTAATATAGTATTGCTATGAGTCAAAAATCAACTCGATGGAACCTAACAACAACAACACAGACTGTCTAAAAGCTTTTTTGAATTAATTTCTGGACATTACAGTGAAAACTACATATTTAATATGCCATGTTTAACAAGAAGTTAAAGATTTCAGAGTTTTAAGATATAAACCATCTTTTGTATGTTTTTTCCATGTGGAATCTACTATAAGGCAAATTCCCTAATAACAAAAACTAACAGTTTATAATATAAGAATGTTTGATTGGAGATGAGTAAATGAAAATCAGATCAATACATGGTAAGTGAGGGTCTACCATAACAGTACTGAACAACCAGGGGAAATAAAGAAGTATAAAATGTAGTCTCTCTATTCACAAACCTTTCTATTTCTGACTCATAGAAACCCCTCATTGGATTTCCAAGGCTGTAAATATTTATGGAAGTAGATCGCCCAGTCTTCCTTCCACAGAGCAGCTGGTGGGCTTGAACCACTGACCTTCTAGTTAGTAGTCAAGTGCTTTATGCACTACTCCACCAGAGCTCCTGCTCCATCTTTTTAGGATGATAAAATTTACATACTGTTTATATGAGAGAATTAAGGTATTTCAAAGAATGCCTTCATCAGATACATAAAAAGTAAGAGAAATTAACTTGGAAACATGGAATGGTTTAATTGATTGGAATGGAGAAGGTTGGTGCTTCTGAGAGGGATGGGATGTATGAAGAAAGGCATGAAGACAAGATGAAACATAAAATGATTTTGAAAATAAAATATATTTGTAACACTTAAGATTTCCTATCTACTTTAAAACTTCTGTGTACTCTGTCTTGTGGAATTTTGAAGATAACAGCAATAATTAATTTCAAATAAATATGACTAACTTTAAGTAAGTATTTTCAGTCATTTAGGAGCAAGTATTAGGACCTTAAAATGGATTTTTCTTCTCTTAAATTCCTTGAGTCTTTCAGTTTCAGCTACATGATTTGAAGTGGAGATCAGCCCTGGTGTCTGGCAAAGCTAGATTTAATTGGATTAGCAAATGCAAGTCTAGAATTTTAAATACCAAATTTGTGCACATTCTTGGCATTCTAAATCTATTGGAGGCATTTTGGAATGCTTAAAAGTCTCCAAAGGGTCCAGACTAACCCATCTACCCACTCGGGCAAATATTTCAACCTAAGAGGAGACTACATTTGAATTTTCAGATGTTTTTCAATTTCTCAATTTACCATAATTATCCCTTTCCTCATGAGTATGAGTGCATCGGAGAATATGCCTTCTATTCTTACCTATTTTCTCTCCCTGAATAATCCCAGGGGCCTGCCTCCATTTACCCAATTATCATTTCTCCCATTTGATAAGTACATGCTGAATATAATTTTTGCATTCTAGCATTTGAGTTCTCATTATTATGCAAACTAACTCCTCAATAGTTGAGGCAGTGCTAATACCCCTTCCTTGCCTCCACAAGCACATCTTTAAAATCCAAGGAGTTTCTCTGCTTGTTCATCACCTTCTGAGTCTTCATCAATATTTAATTCAGATGCACTGCACGTCTATGAAGGAGCTCTAGTGACATAGTGCCTAAGGCATTTGCCTGCTAACCAGAAGGCTGGTGTTTCAAAGTCATCAGCCACTCCTCAGAAGGAAGATTAGGCAATCTACTTCTGTAGAGACAACGCTTTGAAAATCCAAGGAGGGGTTTCTGTGAGTCAGAGCCAACTCAACAGCAGTGAGTTTGTTTTGTTTTTTGCACTTCTATGAAGCTTTTCCAAATGTTCTAGTCTTTCTTTAACTATACGTTCTCTGAATTTGTATTAAGTTTACAAAGTTTAAGACACTTTACCAGGTAACTTTTCTTTTTGTTATTGTTGTTTTTAGGTACCTTGGAGTCAGCTCTGACTCATAATGATCTATGTACGATAGAAGGAAATACTGCCCGGTCCTGTGTCAGCCTCTCAATCCTTGCTATATCTGAGCCCATTGTTGCAGCAACTGTGTCAATCCATATTGTTGAAGGCCTTTTCCTTTTTCACTGACCCTCCATTTTACCAAGCATGATATCCTTCTCCAGCAAATGGACCCTTCTGGCAACATGACCAATGTAAGTAGGACAAAATCTGGCCATTCTCACTTTCAAGGAGCGTTCTGGCTGCACTTCTTCTAGGACAGATTTATTCATTCTTCTAGCAGTCCATGGCACTTTCAGTATTCTTTGCAAAACCACAACTCAAACGCATCAACTGTTCTTCAGTCTTCCTTATTCATTGTCCAGCCTTCACATGCATATGAGGCAATTGAATATACTGTGGCTTGGGTTAGGCATGCCTTAGTCTTCAAACAGGTATCTTTGCTCTTCAGCACTTTAAAGAGGTCTTTTGAAGCAGATTTTTCCCCAGTTGTGTGGTGTGTATTTGATAGGATCAATTCCCCTGGGAGCTCTGGTGGCATAGTGCCTAAGGTATTTGACGGTTAACCAGAAGGCTGGCAGTTCAAACCCGCCACACCTCAGAAGGAAGATTGGGCAATCTATGTCCATAGTGATACTGCCTCAGATTAAAAAATGTTTCCTAAAATGGACATGTTACATATAAAATGTAATTTCACTGGCAATTACATCCTTTGTTGTTGTATAGTGCCTTTGAGTCACTTCACTTCCAACAACAGAACAAAACATCACCTAGTCTTGTGCCAGGCTCATAGTCATTGCTAATGTTGAGCCCATTGTTGAAGTCACTGTCTCAGTCCATTTCATGGAAGCTCTTTCCTTTTGTCTCTGATTCTTTATTTTACCAAGCATGATGTCCTTCTGCAGAGACTGGCCTTTCCTGATAACATGTCCAAAGTAAATGAGATGAAGTCTCACCATCCTTGCTTCTGTATATAAAGTGGATCGATTAGTTTTATTGAAATGGATTGTAACTTGTTGCAATTGTGTTTGAATTGGAGTATCATTAGTTTAAAATAATCATCCTTAAAGACATATATTTCCCTCAAGAAATATATACTGTGATTAGATTTTTGCATATGAAAAATATTGCCATATCAGAAATTAACTTTGAATCCTAAAAAAAATTTCCATCCCAGAATTCTTGAAATTTATTAATAAAATATTTTCAGTCATTAAACTCTGTGCTTGGTGAGTGTTAGGTCAGTGCAGTTTTACAAAAGAAGAAATATAAGACTTCAGCCTAAATTGCCTCCATGAGCAACTACATCCTTTGCCATGACATTAAAATTAGATGATGCCTAGTTACTGTTACTGAACACTTTAATCAAAGATTCTATAGAGGAATACTGAGGAAAAGGGAGAATATATACAGCATAATTTTAATTTCTCATGGAATCCAGGTTTCCTGGCCATGGAGGCTGGATGAACCCCCAAAACTATTGCCAAAATGTTGAGATAATTTTTAAACCTTAAACCTTAAACCTTAAACCAAAGATATCCCCCGGAGTATTCTTATTGTTGTTAGGTACGATCAAGTTTTTTCTTACTCATGGTGACCCTACATACAACTGAACAAAGTTCTGTCCAGTCCTGTGCCATCCCAACAGTTGTTGCCATGCATGAGCTCATCACTACAGGCACTATGCCAGTCCATCTCATTGAGGATCTTCCTCTTTTTCATTGACCCTCTACTTTACCAACCATCCAGCATCATATCCATCTCTAGGGACTGGTCCCTTCTGATAACATGACCAAAGTATGAGAGATGAAGTCTGGTCGTTCTCAAATTTTAACAAGCATCCCTGTAATACTTCCTCCAAGCCACATTTGTTCCTTTTTATGGCAGCCCATGGTGTATTCAATATTCTTTGCCAAAACCACAATTCAAATGTATTAGGTCTTCTGCAGTCTTCCTTATTCATTATCATGCTTTCTCATGCATACAAGGCTATTGACAATACCATGGCTTGAGCTGGGTGCATCTTAGTCTTCAATGTGACATCTTTACCCTTTAACACTTTAAAGAAGTCTTTTGCAGCAGATTTGCCTAGTGCAAAATGTCCTTTGATTTCTTGACTGCTGCTTCCATGGGCATTGATTGTGGGTCCAAGTCAAATGAAATCCTTGATGAAATCATTGATTGTGGGTCCAAGTCAAATGAAATCTAGATAATTTCAATCTTTTCTCCATTTATCATGATGATATCATGATGGCTTATTTGTCCAATTGTAGGGATTTTGGTTTCCTTTATGTTGCGATGTGATACATACTGAAGGCTATAGTCTTTGAGCTTCATCAGTAAGTACTTCAAGTCATCTTCACTTTCAGCAAACAAGGTTATGTTATCTGCATATTGCAGGTCATTAATGAGTTTTCCTCCAATGCTGATGCCAAGTTCTTCTGCATTTAGTCCAGCTTCTCTGATTATTTGCTCAGCATACAGATTGAACAAGTATGGTGAAAGGATATAACCCTGATGTACACCCTTCCTATCTTAAACCTCTTGTTCTGTTCAAATGACTGTCTCTGGTCTATGTACAATTTCCTCATGAATATTTAAGTGTTTTCGAATTCTCATTCTTCACAATGTTATCCATAATTTTTTTGTGATCCATACAGTTAAATGTCTTTGCATAGAATCTTCTTAAAACCAAACAATAGCTCAGTTTAACTAGTAAAGAATATTTGCCTTGACCATTGTGTTCTTTTATGAACTATGGGATCAAACTGACAGCAGCAACTTGAAAGATTAGATAGGAAACTTAAGGGGCAGTGAGTTTATGTTAATGTGCAAGGAACAATTCACAAAGAAAGGGTGAGAATGTTTGCACTGCTTGAAGAATGTAATTAATGTCACTGAATTGTACATGTAGAAATTGTTGAATTGGTTTATGTTCTGATCCATATTTTCTCAACAACAACAACAAAACAAAACAAATCATATATTTAAAAAAAGATTTCAGTCTAATTTTTGGCAATTCTCTGCATATACCTTCTCTTTGTATCTTAAGTAGATTTTGAAGTGTGTCTAGATCCTAGGAGAGACTTAAAAACACCTGTATCATTTTGCCTTTGCAGTCTCAAACTCTCTCAGCTTTTCTATGTGACTTTGAGTTTGAAGCCTAGTCTCTTTTCCCTTTTCACCAAAGAAATAAGGAAAGGAAGGAAGGAAAGGAAAGAGAAAAATAAGGAGGGAAGAAGAAAGAAAATCACTCATCTCAAGCCATGTTTTGTGATGTTTACAGCTTTCTTGTATGTTGAAGATTTGAATGTTATGAGGAGGTGTCAGACCTTGGAATTCGTAAACTCATCCACCTTCCAGTTTTTTCCTTCATCTTTCTGGAGTCATCAATGAATTCTTCCTATTTTCTTATGTGAAACATGTCTGTTCATACGCAAACCCTGGAGGCTCAGTTTCTCCTCTGAAGTGGACTTTTAAAATCTTATATTAAAGGCAGTCTTCTTCGTACAAGGCAGTTTCCTATCAGCTTTCAAGCCAATAAAATGTTATCAGTATCCTTTGACTTTAAAATTCACTAATTTCTTTTTATAGCCTTAGAAATACTTGGACACGCAATTGTAGAAACTTTTATATTGGGGTAGAACTTGGTACTCAGTTCATGAGGTATCTTCTGGCCATGTACAGCTCCAAGATTTTAAGATGCACCATCATAAATATGAGGCAGTGATTTATATCCATCACATTGTAGAAGAACAAGCTAGACGGTAGTACCTGCTTCACCTGCTGAGAAGCCTTTTCAA
>NW_006921889.1:515627-518297 GCF_000298275.1 Orycteropus afer afer
TGATAAATTTAATAACCCCAGGACTATTTGAATCTTTTACTTTGTGTTTGAAGCATCATGTATAATTGGCTTTGTAGCTGTTTTGGTTCTTTAGTGTTGCTGTAACAGAAAATATGACAAATGGGTGGCTTCAACAAATTTATTCTCCTACAGTTTAGGAGGCTAGAAGCTTGAGTTCAAAGTGTCAGCTCTAGGGGCTGGGTGAAGGCTCCTTGACCTTGAGCTCTGCCTCTTGCTCCTGGCCCACTAGAGCTGAAGGCATCTCTTAACTCAGGCAGCTGCTGGCTGACAAGGCTGAAAAACCCAAGGTCAACAAGTGAAACATCACAGTCCCAAGATTATCAAGCAACACAACAGGCCACTAGTTCAAGTCCAGAAACAATCTCAAGATTGGCAGACAACATGGCAGGCCACTGAGATGAAGACTCAGACAAATACAGGATCCAGACATTTCAAAAAGCTAGACACCTTTCTCAAAGGTTCTTCTTATATACTGGAAGCAGACTACATCCCTAAGGTAGCTACTCAGCTTCTCACAGTAGATTCCACCATGGACTTGAATACCAGTATCATCATGGGGAATAGCTATATCCAGCTGCCCAACCACTCGAAACCAGGCCCAGCCACACTGGCACATAACCTTAACTACCACAATAGCTAACATTTATTAAACACTAACTTGGGCTATGCACTGGTCTAAGGATCCTGTAAAGTCATTATATTAGTTTCCTGGGGCCACTATAACAAATAACCACAAACTTGGTGGCTTAAAACAACAGAAATGTATTTTATCACAGTTCTGGAGGCCAGAGTCCGAAATTAAGGTACCGACATAGCAGTGGTGTCTTGGAAGCCTTGAAAGAAGGATATTCATTTTATTCTTCCAGCTTCTAAGGGCTCTGAGTGTTCCTTGGCTTTGTGGGTGAATAACTGTAATCTCTACTTCCATTTTTCCATGACCTTCTTTTTTTCTCCTTGTGTGTCTCTCCTCTATGTATCTCTTATAAGGACACTTGTCACTTCAAAAACCCAGGATAATCTAGTCAGGAAATCCTTAACTTAATTACATATCTGCAATGGACCTTTTTCTAAATAAGGTGCATTACCAGATTCTGGGGGCTATAACATAGACATTTTATTTTTGAGGGGAGCCTACCATTCAACCCACCACAGTCATTCAAACTTGTTTTATGGTTGAAGAAACCAAGATTCAGAGAATTAATGTAACTTCACCAAGATTGCATAGGCAGAACTTTGATTGGACTATGGCTTAATGTAGTGTAGTAAATTACATGGTATGGCTTTTCTAGCCATAGTCTTTGTAACTCCCACTTTGCCAAGAGCAACTGAGTAGCTTGTTAAAATCATCCACCTGGGTCAGCACAAAGTAATCTTCTGGGAAAGATCACTCTTTCTCTCAGGTGTGTAGAACTCTGATGTTGGGACTGGTTGGTTTTGACCACTCTACCAGGCTCAAAATGAGCTCTGGTGGTGTAGTGGCAAAGGCATTTGACTGCTTACCAGAAGGCTGGTGGTTCAAACCTACCAGCCACTCCTCGGAAGGAAGGTTGGGCAATCTACTTCCATAGACATACTGCCTCAGAAACCCAAGGAGAGGTCGCTATGAGTCAGATTCAACTCGACAGCAGTGAGTTAGAGTTTGAGAGGCAGAACTAATCTCTCTGACTGCTGTCTGAGAGAGACATGCTGCTGAGAGAGAGCCACAAGAGAGACACGCTCCTGAGAGAAAGAGATATGTGCTGCTGAGAGAGATGGCCAACTGAGAGAGATTGAGTGTGTTCCTGAACTTGAATTGTAGCCCGTTGCTTCCCTAATAAACCCCATAATCTGTGAATTCTGTTTGACCACTGCAGCAAATTATCAAATGCAGAAGAGAGTTGGTGGGTGCTGTAGGAGGGATGGTTGGTGTCAAGGTTGGTAAGAGAACTGGAGGGTAGAGGCATATGTGGCCTCATAAGAACAGGCCTTGGGCTGCTGATGGCAATTCTGTTTTTCTCTTGTGGACTTAGAGGAAGCCAAAAGATAGTGCCTCCCTGTTCCTTTAGCAATTAATCTTTCACCAAAATTCTTCTTATTTCTATCATCCTATCTCATGTGAATCTCTTTGAATTGCAAGTATATCCTGAGTAGAGCTGGAAGCTTTAAACAAATGGATTTTCTTTTTCCTTTTACACTAACCTGTGCTACTATCATCCTACTGTCCCTCCAGGTAAATCTGCCCTCACCAGGACAGATGCTGCTGACACCTCTTTTGAGAACATGACTGAAATATAATCATCTCACTTACCCCCTGATTAGATGCTGAAAAAAAAAATGACAATCTCTCAGTAAACCGACTCATTGCTATAAACAGTATTTGCATCATTTGCTTTCATACCAGCAGAAACAGCAGATGGTTTTGGTCATACATTTGGGTTATCAGCAGGACACAGTCTTCCACAAATGAATATAAATAGCACTCAACAAAAAAACAACATGCTTTTTATGGCATGTTTTAATCTGAATGGCTATTTATCATCAAAATTCAGAAGACACTCTCAACTTCATGGACATAACATATTGACCTGCACGCAGATGTTCTGAGCTTGCAATCTATTTGAAAGGATTTGATCTCAGCCTGAGTTGCCATTTTTCCTGACCTCTTAAAAC
>NW_006921889.1:518772-519889 GCF_000298275.1 Orycteropus afer afer
CTTTACCTACATTGTAGGCTGAACACCTTTCCTGCTTTGAATCCCTTTCCTTATCCCCCAAGATACCTGGGTTGTTCTATTTACACTATAGAAGTTCACAGCCTAGGAGAAAACCCTGTAAGGCAGTCCTACAGAGTCACTATGAGTCAGAATCAACTTGACAGTGTCTAAACAACAACAACCATTTCCAAAGAGTTTCTGGGTGACACAAATGGTTAAGTGCTTGACTACTAGCTGAAAGGTTGGTATTTTGAACTCACACAGAAGTACCTTGGAAGATAGGCCTGGCAATCCACTTCCAAAAGATCACAGCTTTGAAAACCTTTTGAAAAGCTCCACTCTGTACACATAGGTTTGCTAAGAGTCAAAATGACTCAATGACAACTAACAATAACAACAACTATTATAACACCACTACATGATGTTAAAGATCATGAGCTCTAGACCCAAGTAGCTTGGGTTCGTTTACCACTCTGTTGTTGCTTTTGTTGTTATGTACCGTTGAGTCATCTGTAACTCATAGCGACCCTATGCACAGCAGAACAAAACACCGCCCGATCCTGTGGCACTCTCACCAACCTTGCTATGTCTGAGCCAATCATTGCAGCTACTGTGTCAATCCATCTCACTGAAGTCTTTCTCCTTTTTCATTGACACTCCACTTTACCAAGAATGATATCCTTCTCCAGGGAAAGGTTCCTTCTGACAACATGACCAAAGTAGGTGAAATGAAGTCTAGCCATTCTCGCTTCCAAGGAGCATTCCTGTTGCACTTCTTCCAGGGTAGATTTGTTAGTCCTTTCAGCAGGTCATGGATACTCTTAGCATTCTTCTCCAACACCCAACTCAAAAGTATCAACTCTTCTTCAGTCATTCTTATTCATTGTCCAGCTCTCACATGCATATAAAACAATAGAAAGTACCATGACTTGGGTTAGGCACATCTTAGTCTTCAATGAAATATTTTTGCTTTTCAGCAATTGAAAGAAGTTTTTTTGCAGCAGATTTGCCCAATGCAATATGTTGTTTGATGTCTTGACTGCTACTTCCATTGGTGTTGATTGTAGCACCAAGTAATATGAGTCCTTTACAACTTCAATCTTTTCTCCATTTATTC
>NW_006921889.1:520624-522187 GCF_000298275.1 Orycteropus afer afer
TCACCTTTCTTTGGAATGGGTACAAGAATGGATCTCTTCCAGTCAGTTAGCCAGGTAGTTGTCTTCCAAATGTCTTGGCACAGCTGACAGAGTGCCTCCAGCATGGCATCTGTTTGTTGAAACATCTCAATGAGTAATCTGTCAATTCTTGGAGTCTTGTTCTTCCCCAAATCTTTCAGTGCAGCTTCAACTTTGCTCTTCAATACCATTGGTTCTTGATCATATGCCACCTCCTGAAATGGATGAAGATTAACCAGTTTTTGTTTTTGTTTTTTCGGTACAGTGACTCTGTGTATTCTTTCCATTTTATTTTGATGCATCCTGAATCATTCAATATTTTGCCCATAGAATCTGTCAATATCACAACTCGAGGCTTAAATTTTTTCCTCAGTTCTTTCAGCTTGATAAATTCCAATCATGTTCTTCCCTTGAACTCACCCAGAGTTCAAGGTTTTTGTACATTTCATCATAGTAATTGGCTTTGTCTTCTCAAGCTGCCCTTTGAAATCTTCTGTTCAATTCTTTTATGTTGTCATTTCTTCCATTTGCTTTAGCTACTCTCCACTCAAGGGCAAGTTTCAGAGTTTCTTCTGACATTCATTTTGGTCTTTTCTTCATTTCTTGTCTTTTTAATGACCTCTTGCTTTCTTCAGACATGATATTCTTGACATCATCCCACAAATCCTCTGATTTTCGATCACTGGTGTTCAATGTATCAAATCTATTCTTTAGATTATCTCTAAATTCAGGAGGGATATCATCAAGGTCATATTTTACCTCTCATGGACTTGTTTTAATTGTCAACTGAAGTTGAACTTGCATATGAGTAGTTGATGGTCTGTTCCACAATAAGCTCCTGGCCTTCTTTTGGGTGAAAATATTGAACTTCTCCATTACCTCTTGCCACAGATGTAGTCAGTCTGATTCCTATATATTCCACCTGATGAAGTCCATTTATGTTGTTGAAAAAGTATTTGCAATGAATAAGTCATTAGTTTTGCAAAATTCTATCATGCAATCTCCAGCGTTATTTCTATCACCAAGGCCACATTTTCCAATTACTAGTACCTCTTCTTTGTTTCCATCTTTTTCATTCCAGTCACCAGTGATAATCAACACATCTGGATTGCATGATTGATCAGTTTCAGACTGCAGAATTTAGTAGAAATCTTCAATTTCTTCATCTTTGGCTTTGGTGGTTGGTGCATAGATTTAAATTATAGTAGTATTAACTGGTCTTCCTTGTAAATGTATGAATATTATCCTATTGCTGACAGCATTGTACTTAAGGATAGATCTTGAAACAGTTTTTGTGATGGTGAATGCTACATCATTCCTCTTCAAATTGTCATTCCTAGGATAGTAGATCATATAGTTGTCTGATTCAAAATGGCCAAAACGAGTCCATTGCAGCTCACTAATGCCTAGGGTATCTATCAGTCTTTATGTGTTCCATTTCATTTTTTTTGACAACTTCCAATATTCCTAGATTCATACTTTGTACATTCCATGTTCTAATTATTAATGGATATTTGCTTCTCTTTCTGCTCATTTTGAGTCCTC
>NW_006921889.1:523877-524674 GCF_000298275.1 Orycteropus afer afer
ACGCTCAGTATTTCTCAAGCTGAAAGAACTGAGGAAAAAATTTAAGCCTCGAGTTGCAATATTGAAAGATTCTATGGGCAAAATATTGAATGATGCATGAAGAATCAAAAGAAGATGGAAGGTATACACAGAGTCACTGTGCCAAAAGAGCTGTTAGATCTTCATCCATTTCAGGAGGTGGCATATGTTCAAGAACCAATGGTATTGAAGGAAAAAGTCCAAAGCTGCACTGAAAGAAGTGGTGAAGAACAAGGCTCTAGGAATTGATGGAATGCCCATTAAGATGTTTCAACAAATGGATGCCCCACTGGAGGCACTCACTTGGTTATGTCAAGAGATTTGGAAGACAGCTACGTGGCCAATTGACTGGATGAAATCCATATTTGTACCCATTCCAAAGAAAGGTGGTCCCAGCAAATGTGGAAATTATCTAATAATATTAGGAATATCGCATGCAAGTAAAATCTTACTGAAGATATTTCAAAAATGGTTGCAGCAGTATATTGACAGAGAACTTCCAGAATACAAGCTGGTTTCAGAAGAGGATGTGGAATGAGGGACATCATTGCTGATGTCGGATGGATCTCGGCTGAAAGCAAAGAATACCAGAAATATGTTTACTTGTGTTTTATTGACTATGCAAAAACATTTGATTTTGTGGATTATAACAAATTGTGGATAACATTGAGCAGAATAGGAATCACAGAACACTTAATTGTACTCATGAAGAACCTGTACATAGACCAGGAGGCTGTTGTTTGAACAAAACAAGGGGACACTGTATGGTTTAGAGTCAA
>NW_006921889.1:524774-525341 GCF_000298275.1 Orycteropus afer afer
AAAAAAATTAAAACAATTGATCTTCAAAGGAAACTCTCAAGAAAAATGAAAAAACAAGCTATATACGAAAAGAAAGTATTTTATTAAAGTCTTGAATCCCAAATATATAAAGAACTCTTATCACACAAAAATAATTCCAACAACCCAATTTTAAAAAGCAACAAAAGATATAAACACAAAAATTACAAAAGATACAACACAAATGACCCAACTAAAACCAAACCAAACCCACTGACATGGAGCCAGTTCTGACTCATTTGGACCCTACAGGACAGAGCATATCTGCACCATAGGGTTTCTAAGGCTGTAAATCTTTACAGAAGCAGACTGCCTCATTGTTCTCCCACAAAGTGGGATGGGTTCACACTGCTGACCTTTTGGTTAGTGCCACCAGAACTCCTAAATGGACAAACACATCAAAATATGCTCAACATCATTGGTCATAAGAGAAATATAATTATAATCATAATGAAATACTGCTTGACATCTAATACTAAAATGATTAAAACTAAAAATAGTGGTAATATAAATTGCTGACACTACCATTCATCTGTCAAAAAAAAAAAA
>NW_006921889.1:525441-531668 GCF_000298275.1 Orycteropus afer afer
GAGAAGAAAGTTGCATCAGGATTGGAGGACGAATCATTAACAACTTCCAATATGCTGATTACACAACTTTACTTGGTGAAAGTGAGGATGACTTGCAGTACTTACTGATGAAGATTGAAGACTACAGTCCACCATATGGAATACTTCTCAATATATAGAAAACAAAAATCCTCACAACTGGACCTATAAGCAGTATTACGATAAATGGAGAAAAGATTGAAATTGTCAATGACTTCACATTGCTTGATTCTACAATCGACGCCAATGGAAGCAGAAGTCAGGACATCAGACAACTTATAGCACTGGGCAAATCGGCTGCAAAGGACCTCTTTCAAGTGTTAAAGAGCAAAGATGTCTCCTTGAGGACTAAGGTGTGCCTGACACAAGCTATGGTATTTTCAATCACCTCATGTGCATGTAAGGGCTGGACAATGAATAAGGAAGACAGAAGAAAAGTTGATGCTTTTGAACTGTGGTGTTGGCAAAGAATGCTGAAAGTACCATGGACTGCTAAAAGAACTAACAGGGGTGTCCTGGAGGAAGTGCAGCCAGAATGCTCCTTGGAGACGAGAATGGCCAGACTTTATCTCACCTACTTTGGTCATGTTGTCAGAAGGGACCATTCCCTAGAGAAGGATGTCATGCTTGGTAACGTGGAGGGTTGATGGAAGAGGGGAAGGCCCTCAATGAGATGGATTGACACAGTGGCATCAGCGATGGGCTGAAGTATAGCAAGATTCATAGAACTGGCTCAGTACCAGGCGGTGTTTCGTTCCACTGTGAATAAGGTCGTTATGAGTTGGAGATGACTCGACAATATGTAACAACAACAAAGTGGAGGGTCAGCAAAAAAGGGGAAGGACCTTAATGAGGTGGATTGACATGGTGGCTGCCACGATGGGCTCAGGAGTAGTGAGGATTGTGAGACTGGCACAGGACTGGGCACTGTTTTGTTCTGTTGCACATAGGTCACTGTAAATTGGAGCTGACTGAACGACACCTAATAACAACAAAGTGCTGACAAGAATGTGGAACAATGCAAATTCCTGTACATTTATAGTAAAGAGTAAAATAGTGAACCATTTTTTGAAAACACCTTGCTAGTTTCTTATAAAGTTATAAAATTAAATATACTTCTCATATGACCGTTTATATTTATAATGTAAAATACATATCATAAAATCCTCTCTTAGGCATTTCTGAAGAGAAATAAAAGTTATATTCATGAAAAGACTTGTATATAGATGTTCATAGCACCTTTATTTTTAGTAATCAAAAATTTGAAAAACCAAATATCCATTAACTAGTCAGTTGGGGAAACAAATTATTTTGTATCATAAAATCCATACTTACTCCTTACTCACTGCTTTGGAGATGGAACCAACTCATAGTGACCCTCCTTGGGTTTCTGTATCACTACAGAAGTAGATTGCCCAACCTTCCTTCCAAGCAGTGGCTGATTGATTTGAACCACCAACCTTCTGGTTAGCAGTCAAATGCCTTAGACACAATGCCACCAGAGCTCCTATAAAATCCATACTCAGCAGTAAACGAATAAACTACTGATACACAAAAGGACATGGAGGAATTGTGCAGACATTTTGCTGATTAGAACAAAAAGTTGATACTGAACAATTCTATTTATATGAAATTCTAAAACAAGAAAGCCAATAGAAAGTAAATCAGTTTTTTACCTGGAATGGGATGGGGAGGGAGCAGGCCAGGCCTTGTGTCTCCCACCACTGCATCCCACCTGCCTGCCAGACGAAGCCTGAGAGCCCATGCAAAGAGCCATGGCCTCTGCTTCACCTGCTTGTAGCGCATCCATAGTCCAGTGCGTTTAGAGTCTTTAAAACCATTAGTAGGAAATAATAAACAAAAGGAGTGCTGCTTTCCCTTTGGGAAAAAAACAAACAAACTTATGGGACCAACGATGTATATGCAGTACGACACTGCATGAACAGGTGTTAAATGATGTCCACCTGTGTATGTGTATGTATGTATGTATGTATATATATATATACATATGAATATATATATATATATATATATACCCTCTCCTCTATCACCAACTGTTAAGTGTCAAAAACCAGGTTGTTATGCAGAAATCAGCATCATGCAAAAATGGAGGATGACCACATCAGATAACAAAATGAAGGATGACAACATCATTGTTTAACTGCCAAATTACAAAATTATATAACAGCTAAACCACTGAGAACCATGGCTGAGCCAGGTTGACATATTAAGTTAACCATCACAGCTGGCATTACTCTTACTTCACACATTAGTGTTTGTTACTGCCAGACAAACATCATTAATGCACAAAATAGTAAAAAAGATTCTTTACTATTGACATAAATGTGAAATGTCATATGACAAGACAGTCAATTAGTGAGTTGTTATTGTTGTCATGTGCCATCAAGCCAGACCCAACTCATAGAGACCCCTCCTTGGGTTTCCGAGGAAGTATCACTCCAGAAGTAGATTGCCCAACTTTCCTTCTGTGGAGTGGCTGGTGGGTTTGAATGCCAGCCTTCTGGTTAGCAGTCAAGTGGGAGGTAGTATTATTTTCCCTATTTTACAAAATAAAGAAATCGAAACTCAGAACAGTTAAATGACTTGCCCAAAATCATACAACTAATAACTGGCAGATCGAGGCATGGAATGAAAATTTGTTTGTTTACTTTCATGCTTGCTCCTTACCTAAGAACATTATTATACATTCAAGCATTCATTCACTCACTCATTCACTCAACAGCAGTGAGATCTACTATGTCTTATGCATTATGCTACCAACTAGAGAGACTAAGTGAGAAAATCCTTGCTTTTCCTATTTTTTTTTTAACTTTTTATTGTGATTTGGGTCAAATTTTCCAAAACAGATTCATTTTACAATCAACAATTCATACACATTTTGTTTTAGGGCACTGGTTAAATTCCTTGCAATATAGCAGCTCACTTCCCAGCTCCTCCGCAAGATTACCCTTTCCCTGCGTCCTTTCCTCCTATGCATTCCTGCCTCCTTACCTTTCTTCCTGTGCAAATGCTGCCCTTCTGATCTCCCATGGTTGATATTTCTAAAGAGTGCATCTCCCTGGTGTAGGTGTTCACATCATAGGCCTGTCTATTGTTTGCCTGAGAGTTAAGCCACAGGAGTGAGTTCAATTCCAGACCCAAAGAATGACTCAGGGCTTCACCAATCTCTTTCAGACTAGTAAGGCTGGTCATTTTTTTTCTTTTTAAATATGATTTTGAGTTTCATTCCCTGTTTTTCTTGTACTCTATCTAGGATCTCCCATTTTGATCCCTTTCAAAGTAGTTGGCATTGGTAGCCAGGCACCATCAAATTCTGGTCTCAGGGTCATATAAGCTGAGGTTCTCATCCTGCATTTATCTTTTGGACTGTGTGTTAGACTGGGTTCTCTAGAGAAACAAAAAACAGCAAAGCTTATATATATATATAGAGAGAGAGAGAGAGAGAGAGAGAAATTTATCTTAGGAAAATGGCTCACAAACGTATAGAAGCCGGCAAGTTCAAAGGCCCTGGAGGAAATGTCAGGCTGGAGGCAGCCTTAGCTTCCACAACCACAGGGGGCCGAGAAGCTCAAGGCTGGCGGTCAGTACACTGGCTGTTGACTCCAATGAAAGATGACTCCAAGATCTCCAGGCCGAGCAGTGGGCTGCTCACTCACGGAAAGTTGTAGGCAGCACACCAGAGTCCTGATCCACAGAAGAATGTCTCTCTTCCCAGGATGTCCCTGGATATCCTGGAAGCAGGCCACACCCCTAAGAAAACTCCCCTTGGGCAGATTGGCCACTCAGAACACAGTCATCCGATCCCATCATGGGAACAACTACACAAAACTGGGGTCCAGCCAAGTTGACACACAGCTCCAACTATCACAGACTGTTTCCATGTATCTTTTATTTTCTCCACTATTCATTGCTCCAGACAAGTAGAGACCAATATTTTCCACTTAGATGGCTGCTTGCAAGCTTTTACGAAATCAGCATATGCTGATCATGTTGATGGACTTTTAGGTTGTTTACATTTTTTGGCTATTTGTCAGTAGTGCTGTAGAACACTGGTTTACATGTATCTTTTTGAGTTCCTGCTTTCCATTCTTTTGGGTAAATACTGAAGTGTGGGATTACTGGATGAAGTCTATGTTTAACATTTTGAGGAACTGCCAAATTGTTTCTCAAAACATAACAGCTATGTCATTTTATACTCCCAACAACAATGGATGAGGGTTCCAGTTTCTCCAAATCCTTGCCAACATTTCTATTTTAGTTTTTAAATCATAGACATCTTGGGGAATATGAAGGTGCTATCTTATTGTCATTTTGATTTCCATTTCCCTAAACTAATGACATTGAGCATCTTTTCATGTGCTCATTGGCCATTTGTAAATTTCTTCTTTAGTGTAATGTCTATTCAAGCACTTTGTTTATTTTTTCATTAGGTTTTTGCCCTTTGTTGTTAAGTTGCATGAGTTCTTTATATACGCTAGATATAAAACCCTTATTCAATATACGGTTCCCTAAAATTTTTTCCCATTCTGTAGGTTGTGTTTTCATTTTCATTTTCTTGATAAAGTCATTTTTAATTTTGATGAAGACTAATTAATCTTTTCATCTTTTGTTGCTTATACTAAGTCTCATCTCTAATAATTCATTGCTATGTATAATTTTCAAAGAATTACCCGTTTCTTTCTAAGAGTTATTTTTGGTTTTAATTCTGACATTTAGATCTTTGATCCATTTTCTGTTAAGTTTTATATATGATGAGAAGTATGGGTCCAGATTAATCCTTTTGCTTGTAGAAATCTAGTTGTCCAAGCATCATTTATTAAAGAGACTTTTCTTCTCCCATGAATAGGTTTAGCACTCTTGTCAAAAATCAATTGACCATAGATTAATGAGTTTCTTTCTGGAATCTATATGTTATTCCATCAGTCTCTATGTCTGTCATTCTACCAGTATAAAACTGCCTTGATTATTATGATTTATTTTGAGATCAGGAAGTGTGAATCATCCTACTTTGTTCTTCTTTTTCAAGTTATTTTTGACTATTGGGAGCCCTTTGCAGTTACATATAAATTTGACGATTGACTTTATCATGTCTGCAAAGATTACTGTTGTAATTGTGATGGGGATTTCATTGAATCTATAGATTCCTTTGGATAGTATTGATATCTTAACAATATTAAGTCTTCCAACCCATGAGCATGGAATGTCCTTTCATTTATTTAGGTCTTCATTATAATATTTTATAGTTTTTAGGAGGTGGTTTATGATCAAGAACCATTGGTACTGAAAGAAGAAGTTGAAGCTGCAGTAAAGGAATTGGAAAAAAAAAAAAAAAACCCGCTCCAGGAATTGATGGAATATCCATTGAGATATTTCAACAAACAGAGGCCATGCTGGAGGCACTCACTCAGCTATGGACTGACTGAGTGGCCAACTGACTGGAAGAGATCCATATTTGTACCCATTCCAAAGAAAGGTGATCCTACAGAATGTGGAAATTATTGAACATCATTAATATCACATGCAATTAAAATTTTACTGAAGATAATTAAAAAATAGTTGCAGCAGTATATTGACAGAGAACTTTCAGAAATTCAAGATGGATTCAGAAGGGAACATGGAGTGAGGGATATCATTGCCGATGTCAGATGGATCTTGGCTGAGAGCAAAGAATACCAGAAATATTTATGTTTTATTGACTATGCAAAGCATTCGATTGTGTGGATCATAACAAATTGTGGAAAACATTGAGAAGAATGGGAATTCCAGAACACTTAATTGTACTCATGAGGAACCTGTACATAGACCAGGAGGCTTTCATTCAAACAGAACAAGGGGATACTACATAGTTTAAAATCAGAAAGGGAGTATCAGGGTTGTATCCTTTCACCATATTTTTTCAATCTGTATGCTGAGCAAATAACCCAAGAATCTGGACTACAGTGTGCAGTATGGATTACACCCAAATACAAAGAAAACCAAAATCTTCACAACTTGACCAATAAACAGCATCACGATAGATGGAGAAAAGACTGAAGTTGTCAAAGACTTTATATTACTTGGTTCTACAATCAACACCAATGGAAACAGCAGTCAAGACATAAGCAATGTATTACATTGGACAAATTTGTTGTAAAAGACCTCTTTCAAGTGCTGGAGAGCAAAAATATCTTGTTGAAGACTAAGATGTG
>NW_006921889.1:532950-547587 GCF_000298275.1 Orycteropus afer afer
AGGCATCTTTGTCTTATTCCTCATCTCAGAAGAGAGCAGTCAGTCATTCTCTATTAAGTATAATGGTAGCTGTGCATTTATCTTTAACTGCTAATTTTTTTTTTTTCCATTTGAGGTTTTTCTTTACTTTTCACTTTCAAGTTTTTACCTATATTGTCCCAGTAACCTGATACTCTTTCTACTACTTTTTCACTTTAAGAAAAATGATTCTTTACAATCCAGATCAATTAAGTCTAGAGAATATGTCACAAATGATTGTTTTGTTTTGTTTGTTTGTTTTATTTTTGTCTTTCCTGTTAAATGGGAACCTCCCTGACCACAGATACTGTACCTGTTCTATTCTTCACCATAGTTACCTCAGCTTTGGCTTGTAGTTGGCACTTTATAAATATTTGTTGAATGAGTGAATGAATGAACCAATAAATTAACTGAGAAGTTCACATAAACCTGAGATCTTCGGGTAAATAGTGATTTCAAGGACTCTGCTTTCTATATGAAATTAATTGACGGCTTCCCCCTCAAAGTGAATGTTATTTTTGGTCTGGCACCACACATTTTATTAAAGGTATTTTCTTCTAAATTGTATTTCTCAGAAGCCACCGTTTTTGTACAAGCAGTGAGTCACAGAATTGCAATTCTTGGCTGTGCCTTCCCCACCACCCCTTCCCCCAGCTAGCCAGACCAAACATTCCATATTAACTGTGTTTTTGATTGTCTAAGGGATTTCTCTCTGATTTAGATTGTTTATCAAGATATTGTGTAGTCTTCTTACACTCTGAAACATGGATCATTTTTCTTCCTTTCTGAGAATGTTTCTTACTTACTATTATTGAAAAACAGATGGCTTATACAGGCAAAACATACACAAAGTATCCAGATGAAACCTAAAAAGATAGATTCTTTACTCTGCCACTATTTCTTGCGTCTTTTGTTCTATTTATTGACATGTAGTTTCAAAACTTTTAGGAACAATTATACTACTATTAATTAAATTTAAAGTATCTGAGAGAAATAATATAGTCCCATTCTCAATTTGTTCAGAGTGTGGTGGGGGCTTAAGTCAGGACACTAATTGGAGGCTGGAAACTGTAATTCTATGTACATTACATCTAGTGGTTAAACTTCCCTATCAGGTAGGTGGTAATAGTTCCATTTTGCAAATACATATAATGAGTCACAGGGAAGTCATCTCTTCAAGGTCACATGACTAATAAGGGACAAAGCCAAAATCCAGGTGCCATGTTGCTCTCCTAAGTATGAGGAGTTAAGGAAATGAAGGATTCAGGAATCAACCACAGTTTTCCAGCAAGATAGACTAGTTGGCAAGTGGTGTCATCACTATTCTGAGACCAGTAATGCATACAGGGAGGCCAGTTTGGAGAATATGTTGTTTGGAGATAAGTTTGATGGTGTTGAGGCAGGGGTGCCTTTAAGTCATTCTGTTTATCTACTGCCACCAGCAGGGTTGAGACTCTGGAGCACAAGCCACAGGTCAAGGCTACAGATGACAGTAGGAATACCTTTGTTGTTATTAGGTGCTGTCAAGTTGGTTTTGACCTCAAGCATAACAGAATGAAACAATGCCCGGTTATGCAACATCTTCCAATCACTGTTATGCTTGAGCCCATTGTTGCAGCCATTGTGTCAACCCATCTTATTAAGGGGCTTCTTCTTTTTTTGACCATCATGTATATATAGAGAGATTTGGCTCAGATGGTTGTAGAAGCTGACAAGTCCCAAGTACATGGGTCAGATGTCAGGCTTCTCCTGAGTCATATTGTTGCAGGGGCTGATGAACCCAAGACTGAAAGTCAGATGGCAAGCTGCTGGCTCATGAACTGCAGAGGATGATGAATCCCAAGATAAGCAAGCAATATGGTAGACCACTGGTTCAAGTCCAAAGAACCAGAGGTCAGATGATGTGGAACCACGTCATCCTGTTTGTTAAGGCCATCCCATTGGTAGCATATTCTTGTCAGAGCTGCACTAGGAAACCAAAACACTGTTATTGTTAGGTGCTTTCAAGTCAGCTCCAACTCATAGTGACTCTCTGTACAGCAGAATGAAACATTGTCCAGTCCGGCACCATCCTCAGAATCATAGCTATGCTTGAGCCCATTATTGCAGCTACTGTGTCATCCCATCCCATTGATGGACAACCCTCTCCTTTACCAAGCATGGTATCCTTCTCCAGGGACTGATTCTTTCCAACAAATGACCATAGGCAAGATGATGTCTGGCCATTCTCGATTCCAAAAAGCATTCCGGCTGCATGTCTTCCAGGGAAGATTAGTGCCTGTGTAGTCACTGGAACTTGAGTATATATTGAATCATCCAGAGGGAGTGTGTACATTAAGAAGAGGTAGAAACTTCTATCTTTAATTCTTTGGCTTCTAGGTGCCTCTTCTGTACCATATATAAGAATTGCATGAGTGTATTAAGGCTTAATTAAATTGGACTCATTCAATTAAATATTTATTGAATAATTATCAATTTCATGTTCAATAGTAGCTATACTCTTTGGAGAATGAAAAGACAGATAAGATTGAAAATACTGATAAATGGAGAAAAGATTCAAGTTGTCAAGGATTACATTTGATTTGAATTGACAATCACTGCCCATGAAAGCAGCAGTCAAGAAATCAAACAATATACTGCAATGGGCAAATCTGCTACGAAAGGCCTCTTTAAAGTGTTAACAATACAGATGTCACTTTCAGGAGTAAGGCGCACCTGACTCAGCTAGGTATTTTCAATCACCTGATATGCATGTGAAATCTGGACAATAAGTAAGGAAGACCAAAGAAAAATTGATACATTTGAACTGTGATGTTGATGAAGAATAATGAATATATTATGGACTGCCAGAAGAATGAACAAATCTGTCTTGGAAGAAGTATAGCTAGAATGCTCCTTAGAAGTGAGAATGGCCAGACTTCATCTCTTGTACATTGCTCATGTTATCAGGAAAGAATGATGGAGAAGTATATCATGCTTTGTCAGCAAAATTGGGGTAGACCCTCAATGAGATAGAGTGACACTGTAGCGGCAACAATGGGCTAAAGTTTAGCAACGATTGTGAGGATTGTTCAGGACTGGGCAGTGTTTCCTTCTGCTGTAAATAGGGTCACTATGAGTCAGAGGCAACTCAAAAGCACCTAACAACCAAACAACCATCTAGTTGACCAGTCTACTTATGTTCATATGCCAAGTACTAAAAGTTATAATGCACAATCTAGACTAGATGGGATCAGCATGTTTAATGCTTTTGGATATGTTTGAAGGAAATGTTGAGTATCTCATAAGAAATCATCCAAAATACTATAAATGACACAATGTAAACATCATTGATATAAAGCTCCTCCCAGTTTGCTGTTCTTTGGCAGGTATTCATCACTTAAATAAAAAAAATTAAAAAAAAAAAAAAAACCCTCTGTCTAGAGCATCTAGTATTTAAGCCCATTTACTTTAATATTGAAGATGCAGTTGGACCTCAGAAGGACTGGAGCTTGGAATTGGAAAGCTGTAGGGAGATGCATGCATAATATCCTTCTATTGTCCATCCCTGCTTCTCATTGCATGTCTGCTTCATTCTTCTCTCTTCAGACACTCTCTTTCTGCTCCTAAATCTAATGGACAAAATACAACTACTGTCTTAATTTACTAGCTCTGCAGTAACATAAATACCACAAGTGGATGATTTAAAGAAAAATTTTCTTCCTCACAGTTCTGAAGGCTAAAATTCCAAATCAAGGTCTTGGGCTTGTTGATTCCTTCTGTGAGCTATTCTTCCAGTTTCTGGTATCTGTTGGTGATCCTTGGCATTTCTTGGTATTTCTTGGCACTTTCTTCCCCCTGGGAGCTCTGGTAGTATAGTGCCTAAGGTATTTGAATGCTAACGAGAAGGCTAGTGGTTCAAACCCACCAGCCACTCCTCAGAAGGAAGATAAAGCAAACTACTTCCATAGAGATATGGCCTTGGACCACCAAGAAACCCAAAGAGGGGTCACTATGAGTTGGATCCGACTCAACAGCAGTGAGTTTGATTCTTTGGTGGTTCTTCCTCCTATGTGTCTGTGTCTATTCTGCTTTTTTTTTTTTTTTAATAAGTCAGATGTGATTGGATTTAGAACCCACCCTACTCTGGTATTATCTCATTAACATAACAAAAGAAACCCTATTTTCAAACAGGTCACATCTTCAGGCACAGGAGTTAAGATGCTCACACATATATCTGGGGGAGACAATTCAATTCATAACAACCAATCACAGAAGAATATAAACCAAAACCAAACCAAACTCACTGCCATCGAGTTGGGTCTCTGAGGCAGTATCTCTACGGAAGTAGATTGCCCAATCTTCCTTCTGAGAAGTGGCTTGTGGATTTGAACCACTCGCCTTCTGATTAGTAGTGAAATGCCTTAAGCACTATGCCACCAGAGCTCCCTAGAAGAATATAACTATTGATTAATTTGTGGGGCTTGTGTCCTCTTTCCATGATACTGTGCATGTATTATTTTGAATCTTTTCAGCAATCCTTCAACACTGAAATTATTATTTTTGCATTACATATGAGGAAACTGATACACAGAAAGATTGTGTATCCCCAAGTCACTACCATGTGTTGGGATTTAAAAGACAACAAGACAAGGATTCTGCACTCACAGACTTTATAGTCTAATGATTAAGCAGATATTCATCTTTATAGATATAGTTATGGGTATTGTTGCTGTTGTTGTTTGCCGTCGAGTCGGCCCCGACTCATAGCGACCCCTCCTTGGGTTTCCGAGGCAGTATCACTACGGAAGTTATGGGTATAGATATATATAAATATATATAATGTATGGACATAGATATAGATATAGATATATAGATATTATTGGATTCTATAGCCTGGCGAAGTAGGGAAAGCACTGTAGAAAGGACATTTGAATCAATTTAAGATGCCTAATTCTCCAGGTATAAAAGGGAGGAAGATATCCTAATCAGTAAGAATCTTAGATGTAGTGCTAGAAATACAACATCATTTGTTGTAAATAGTAAAACAATTCTGTCCATGTTCTCCTTGAACCCACAGCCCAACTTCTGAGCCTGGCAGCCCAAGCACAGGTACACTGAAGATAAGTCTGCCTATACATCCTGATTACATGGTTGTAAATAATCTGGTTTCCAGTAAGCCAAATGAGAAAATACTGAGACCAATATTTAGTATAAAAATTTAGGCTTTCTCTTGCTCACTAATTTTCTTTTTGTCTTTCTCCTCCCCACACTCCCACCCCAACCACAATATAACTCAGCATGGAGAACAATGTGGGCTTTGGCAGTGATCACTGTTAGTTTTGAATAATGAATACATACCAGACTTGGGCATTACAAAAGCTGCTTGTGTGGTACATTATACTTTTCAGGATATTCCTAAATCTGTTTGTGCTGTTGCCATCTTATGGCCTATATCATACAGCTTTGCACATAGCTGTGGGCTATCACACTCTCTTCATTTCCTTAGACTAACATAAGAAATTACCACAAACTGGGTGACTTAAACACCCAAAACCCAAAATCAAACATATTGCCATTGAGTGAATTCCGACTCATAATGACCCTATAAGACAGAGTATAACTTCATCATAGGGCTTCCAAGGCTGTAATCTTTACAGAAGCACACTGTCATGTCTCTCTCACACAGAATGGCTGGTAAATTCAAACCTTCAAACTTTCAATTAGCAGTCAAGCATTTAACGATTGCACCACCAGGGCTCATTCAAGGGCTGATATTAAGGTGTTAACAGAGTCACTCTCTCTCCTTCTTCCTCACAACTACCGCCAGCCATCTAGTTCCATTCCCCTAGGAAGTTACTATGTCTAAATTTTGTCTATCCTTCCAGAGATATTACGTATGTATGTATGTATGTATGTATGTATGTATGCATGTATGTATGCATGTATGTATGTGTGTGTATGTGTGTGTGTAAAGGGGCATATATATGTATGTGTGTATATATGTGGTAGTTAAGGTTATGTGTCAGCTTGTCTGGGCCTGGTTTTGAGTGGCTGGGCAACTGGATGTAGTTATTCCCCACGATGAGACTGCTAATCAACTCCACAGTGGAATCTACTGGAGCATCTTAGTAACTGCCTTAGGGATGTGGTCTGCTTGCAGTATATATGCAGGTAGCTTTGAGAAAGGTCTCTGGAGCTTTTTGGCAGGCTTGAATCCTGCATGTAGCTGAGTCTTCATTCAACAGCCTGCCGTATTGTCTGCCAATTTTAGAATTTTTCCTGGACTTGAACCAGTGACCTGCCATTTGTGATAATCTTGGGACTGTGCCATGTTACTTGTTGACTTTGGGCTTGTTAGCCTCAGCAGCCAGCAGTTGCCTGAGTGAAGGGATGCCTCCAGCTTCAGTGGGCCAGGAGCAAGAGGCAGACCTGAAGCCCAAGGGTGAGGGGCTTTTACCTAGTCCCTCAAGCTGTCACTTTGAGCCTGAACTTCTAGCCTACTAAATTGTAAGGGAATAAATCCCTGTTTGTTAAAATTGTCCATTTGTGGTATTTCCTGTTAGAGTAACTGCACTAGAGGACCAAAAGAGTGTACATACATCTCAAGATCTATCCTCAAGTACAATGCTGTCAGTGATAGGATGATATCTGTGTACCTACAAGGAAAATCAGTTAATACTGTTGTTGTTTGTTGTTGTTAGATGCCATCAGGTTGTCTATGACTCATAGTGATCCTATGCACAGCAAGAATGAAACACTGCCTGGTCCTGTGCCAGCCTCATGATCCCTGTTATACCTGAGCCCAATGTTGCAGCCACTGTGTCAATCCATCTCTTTGAGGGCCTTCCCCTTTTTGTTGACCCTCCACTTTACCAAGCAAGATATCCTTCTCCAGGGAATGGTCCCTTCTGACAACATGACCAAAGTAGGTGAAAAGAAATCTGTCCATTCTCACTTCCAAGGAGCATTCTGGCTGCACTTCTTCCAAGACAGATTTGTTAGTCCTTTTAGCAGTCCATGGTACTCTTAGCATTCTTATCCAACACCACAACTCAAAAGCATCAACTCTTCTTTGGTCTTCCTTATTCATTGTCCAGCTCTCACGTGCATATGAGGTTATTGAAAATACCATGGCTTGGGTTAGGCACAGCTTAGTTTTCAGCAAGGTATCTTTGCTCTTCACCTCTTGAAAGAGGTCTTTTGCAACAGATTTGCCCAATGCAATACGTCATCTGATATCTTGACTGCTGCTTCCATTGGTGTTGATTGTAGAACCAAGTAATATGAAGTCCTTGACAACTTCAATCTTTTCTCTATCCATCATGAAACACTATATTGGACCAGTTGTGAGGATTTTTGATTTCTTAATATTGAGGTATAATCCTACTGCAGACTGTAGTCTTTAATCTTCATCAGTAAGTGCTTCAAGCCACCCTCACTTTCAGCAAGCAAAGTTGTGCCATCCACATATCACCTGTCAATATACTGCTGCAACCATTTTTTAATTATCTTCAGTAAGATTTTACATGCATGTGTTATTAATGATACTGTTTGATAATTTCCACATTCTGTGGGATCACCTTTCTTTGGAATGGGAACAAATATGGATCTCTTCCAGTCAGTTGGCTAGGTAGTTGTCTTTCAAATCTCTTGGTGTAGACAAGTGAGTACCTCCAGCATGGCACTTGTTTGTTACTACTACTGTTAATACAGTTAATACTACTTCAAATTTTCACACCAACCACTAAAGTCACAAGATGAAGAAATTAAAAATTTTTACTAACTTCTGTAGTCTGAAATTGACCAAACATGTAATCAAGATGCATTGATAACTACTGGTTATTGGAATGCAAAAGTTGGAAACAAAGAAGTATGATTGGTAGTTGGAAAGTATGGTCTTGGTGAAAGAAATGTTGCCAGAGATTGCATGATAGATTTTTGCAAGACCAACAACTTATTCACTGCAAATGACTTTTTCAACAACATAAATGGCAGCTATACAGTCAGATTGACTTCTTCTAATGGAAAGAAGCAATGGAGAAACTTAATATCATCAGTCAAAAGAAGACCATGAGCAGACTGTGGGACACACCATCAATTACTCATATACAAGTTAAAGTTGAAGCAGAAGAAAATTTTTAAAAATCCACAATAGCCAAAATATGACTCTGATTATATCCTACCTGAGTTTAGAGACCATCTGAAGAATAGATTTGACGCATTGAACACCAATGACCAAAACGAGACAAGCTGTGAGATGACATCAAGAACATCATATATGAAGAAAGCAAATGTTCATTAACAAGACAGGAAATAAGAAAAGACCAAAATGGATGTCAGAAGACCCTCTGAAACTTGCTCTTGAACATAGAGAAGCTAAAGCAAATAGAAGAAATGTTGAAATAAAAGAACTGAACAAAAGATTTCAAAGGGCAGCTCTAGAAGACAAAGTAAAGTATTATGCTGAAATGTGCAAAGACCTAGAGTTAGAATACCAAAACAGAAGATAATACTCTGCATTTCTCAAGCTGAAATAACTGAAGAAAGAATTCAGCCTCAAATTGCAATCTTGAAGGATTCTTTGGGTGAATATTGAATGATGGAAGAAGCATCTAAAGAAGATGGAAGGAATAAACAGAGTCACTGTATCAAAAAGAATTGGTCGATGTTCAACTATTTCAAGAGGTAGTATATGATCAAGAATCAATGGTTTTGAAGGAAGAACCTCATGCTGCACTGATGGAATTGGCAAAAAAAAAAAAAGGGTCTAGGAATTGATAGACTATCCAATGAGATATTTCAACAAACACATACAACACTGAAGGCACTTACTTTTTTATGCCAAGAAATTTGGAAGACAGCTACCTGGCCAACTGACTGGAAGAGATTGATATTTGTGTCAAAGAAAGGTGATCCAACAGAATGTTGAAATTATCAATCAATATCATTAATATCACATGCAAGTAAGATCTTACTGAAGATAATTCAAAAATGGTTGCAGTGGTATATTGGCAGGGAACTTCCAGAAATGCAAGCTGGATTCAGAAGAGGATGTGGCACAAGGGATATCATTGCTGATGTCAGATGGATCTTTGCTTTCAGAGCAAAGAGTACCAGAAAGATGTCTACCTGTCTTTTACTGACTACACAAAGGCATGACTGTGTGGTTCATAATAAACTACAGATAACATTGCAGAGAATGGGAATTCCAGAACAATTAATTTTGCTTATATGGAACCTGTACATAGACCAAGAGGCTGTCATTCAAACAGAACAAAGGAATACTGCATGCTGTATTGTACTCATGAATCAGGAAGGGTGTGCATCAGAATTTTATCTTTTCACCATACTTATCCAATCTGTATGCTGAGCAAATAATCAAAAAAAACTGGACTATATGGAGAGCAATGCAATATCAGGATTGGAGGAAGAACAATTAACCACCTGTGATATGCAGGTGACACAACCTTGCTTGCTGAAAGTGATGATGACTTGAAGCACTTACTGATGAAGATCAAAGACTACAGTCTTCAGTATGAATTACACCTCAACATATAGAAAATGAAAATCCTCAAAACTGGACCAATAAACAACATCATGTTAAATGAAGAGAAGACTGAAGTTGTCAGGGATTTCATTTTATTTAGATCCATAATCATTACCCATGGAAGCAGCAGTCAGGAAATCAGACATTATATCACATTGGGAAAATCTGCTGCAAAGGATCTCTTTAAAATGTTAAGAAACAAAGATTTCACTTTGAAGACTAAGGTGTGCCTGACTCAACCCAGATATTTTCAATCCCTTCCTATGCATGTGAAAGCTAGACAATGGATAAGGAAGACTGAAGAAGAGTTGATGCCTTTGAATTGTGCTGTTGGAGAATACTGAAAATACCACAGACTTCCAGAAGAATGAATGAATCTGTCCTGGAAGAAGTGCAGTCATAATACTCCTTAGAAGAGAGAATGGTCAGACTTCATCTCACATACTTTGGTCTTGTTGTGAGAAGGGACCATTACCTGGACAAGGATATCATGCTTGGTAAAGTAGAAAGTCAGTGGGAAAGGGGAAGACCCTCAAAGAGATGGATTGACACAGTGGCTGCAATGAGGGGCTCAAGCCTAGCAAGGACTGTGAGGATGGCACAGGATCAGGCAGGGTTTCCTTCTGCTATACACAGCGTCACTGTAAGTCAGAGCCATCTCAATAGCACCTGAAACAACAACATGCATGTTGGTTTAATTTTACACAAATAGTGGCACATAATAATACTGTTTTGCATCTTGCTTTGTACTTAACATATCCAGGGTTGTCACATATGATTCCACGTAGATCTACCTTATTCACCTTAATCCTTACTTCTCTTTTGTTGTTGTTATGTGCTGTCAATTCAGTTCCAACTCACAGCAACCCAAGGTATAACACAATGAAATACTGCCCAGTCCTGCGTCATCCTCACGATTGTTGCTATGTTTGAGTCCATTGTGGAATCCAATGTGTTGGTCTGTCCATCTTGTTGAGGGTTTTCCTCTTTTTCACTGACCTCTACTTTACCAAGCATAATGTCCTTCTCCAGGAAATGGTCCCTCCTGATAACAAATCCAATATATGATAGATGAAGTCCAGCCATGGTATATTCTGTATTGTTTGCCAATGTCACAATTCAATTGCATCATCTTCAGCCTTCATTATTCATTGTCCAGGTTTCCCAAGCATAAGAGGCAATTGAAATTACCGTGTCTTGAGTCAAGGGAAACTTAATTCTTAAAATGATGTCTTTGGTTTTTAAGACTTTAAAGAAGTCTTTTTGTAAGTGATTTGATTTCTTCACTGTTTTTTACATTGGTGTTGATTGTGGATCCAAATAAAATGAAATCCATGAGAACTTCAGTATTAATGCTTAGTATTCCATTATTTCACTGCATTATAATTTATTTACTATATCTCTATTGATTATAGTTTATGTTGTTTCCAATCTTTGACTAATATAAACAATGATGAAATGAATACATGTTTCAAGGCATTTGACTGCTAACCAGAAGGCTGGGGTTCAAACCCACCAGCTGCTCCTCGGAAGGAAGATTGGGCAATCTGTTTCCATAGTTATACTGCCTTGGAAATCCAAGGAGGGGTTGCTATGAGTCAGATCCAACTTGATAGCAATGAATTTGTTTGTTTTGTTTTATATATGGGAATATTTGTCAGGTAAATTGCTGGAAGCACAACAGCTGAGTTATTGATGATGAGTGGAGGAAAAGGCAGTTTTTAAGTTAAATTTCAGAACTAAATCAAGATTTTATACCTTAGCTTAGCAAAGTCCCTGTACATTTATTGGCTAAGCTATTCAGACACTACAGTACATCTCATCTCTACTTAGCTGACAGTACTCTGAATTCATTGTCTTTTATTCTATATGCTCCATCAATCCTCAAATCTGGGTCAATCAAAGGATCTGCCTTCACTAATACATGTATCTTGGACATGTACAAATTTATGTTTTCTAGGATATTTTTTTCCTGAAGATAATTAAAAAATGATTGCAGCAGAATATCCACAGGGAACTGCCAGAAATTCAAGCCAGATTCAGAAGAACGTGTGGAACAAGGGATATCATTGCTTATGTCAGCTGGATCTTGGCTGAAAGCAAAGAATGCCAGAAAGATATTTACCTGTTTATTGGCTATGCAAATGTATTTGACTGTGTGGATCATAAAAAATTATGGATAATATTGAGAAGCATGGATATTCCCAAACAATTACTTTGTTCATGAAGAACCTGTACACAGACCAAGAGGCAGTGGTTTAAACAAAACAAGGGGATACTGAGTAGTTTAAAATTAGGAAAGGTGTGTCATGGTTGTATTCTTTCACCATACTTATTCAATCTGTATGCTGAGAAAATTGTCTGAGAAAATGGACTATATGAAGATCACAGCATCAGGATTGGAGGAAGACTCATTAACAACCTGCACTATACAGATGACACAACTTAGCTTGTTGAAAGTGAAGAAGATTTAAAACACTTATGAAGATCAAAGACTACAATTTTCACTATGGATGACACCTCAACTTAGAGAAAACAAAACTCCTCACAACTAGACCAATAAGCAAAATCATGATAAATGGAGAAAAGATTGAAGTTGTCAGGGGTTTCATTTTACTTGGATTCACAACCAACACCCATGGAAGCAGCAGTCAAGAAATCCAAGGATATGTTGCATGGGGCCAATCTGCTGCAAAGGACCTCTTTAAAGTGTTAAAAGACAAAGATGTCACTTTGAAGACTAAAGTGTGCATGACCAAAGCCATGGTATTTTCAATAGTCTCATATGCATGTGAGAGTTGGACAATGAATAAAAAATACCACAGAAGAACTGATGCATTTAAACTGTGGTACTGGCAAAGAATATTGACTATATCATGAACTGCTAGAAGAAAGAACAAATTTTTCTTGGAGGAAGTACAGCCAGAATCCTTCTTAAAAGTGACAATGCCCAGATTTTGTTTCTCATCCTTTGGTCATGTTGACAAAAGGGACCAGTCCCTGGAGAAGGATATCATGCTTAGTAAGGTAGAAGGTCAGCAAAAAAGGGAAAGACCCTCAATGAGATGGATTGACACAGCGGCTATGACGATAGGCTCAAGCATGACAAAGATTGTGACGACGGTGCAGCACTGGGCAGTGTTTCGTTCCCTTGTACATAGGGTTGCTATGGCTCAAAACCGACTTGACAGCACCTAACAGGATCATTTAAGGACTGCTATTTAGAAATCCTTTTACTTATAGCTAAGTAGTTGTCTCCTTCATTTCCAACATTGGCTATGCTACTGGTTAATTCACATGCACAAGCTCCCTGTCCTTTTTGCACCACCCTCATTCTCAGGAAAGCCTTTTCTTGTTACTTCTTAGTGAAATGAAAGGTGATAACTCCCTTAATTTCAGTCTCTTTTTACTCTCAAACCTTTTACAAGAAATTTTTGGATAATCTCAAAACAAGACTTTTCCTTTCACTATCCAGTGCTAATCCTTACAACCCACTACCTCTCAACTAATTTCTTCCCCTCAGACTGTAAATAAATTCATTTTGTTTTAAATTCCCCCTCTACTCTTTAGTCTCTTCTTCTGATTGCCTTTCATTTCTTCCAAATAATATTCTTAAACTTGTAGGCCAAATAATAATTATTTCTACTGTTTAATTTCTAATCTGCTTGCCCATTAACCAAAGAATGGGCACTGCCTCTACCAGGTTTCTGGAACTGCTCTTGCTAAGGTCCCCTGATGACTTCACATTTCCAGTACTTTGAGCAACTTACTTGAATTTGCTTCAACATTTGACACTTACCCCATCACATCTTTCAGAATTTCTCAGTTGTTGTCATTATACTCTATCTTCTCCATCATCTCTTACTTTTGTTGTTGTTGTTGTTGTTATTCCTCTGGTCTCTTTCTGACTTTATGTTCCATATCCCCTGAGGTTAAATCTTCATCAAGTTCTTTTTCACTCTATACTCTTTATAGGGATGATCTCATTTATTCCTTAGTTCTAGTGATACCTGTATGCTTATGACTCACGTAGCCTGTCCAAACCTCTCTCCTGGGCCCTAGGTCATATTTACAAATGCTTAATAATCTTCATTTGGTTGACTCACAGACGCCTGAAACAGAACATGTCCCAAATTGAACTGGCTTTTGAGTTTCCCATCCCAGTTCATCTCCAGCATCCACCCATCACCCCAGGAGTCTTTAAGTCATCGTTATCTCTTGCGTTCCGTCTTTTAACCACACCCAGTCAGTCACTAAATTCTGTTGTTTCTATCTCCATCTCCTAAATACCTATTAATATCATCTTCTTTTTTGCACACCTTAATTTCATCCCTTATTATTTCTTATCTGAACTATTTCAACAATCTTCTAATAGGCCATATCAATTTATCTGTTTCTAATGAAACCACTTCATACTACTTCTTTCTTTTTTGTTGTTCAGTGTCGTTGAGTCAGTTCCAGCTTACAGCCGCCCTACATATGACTGAATGGAAAAGTGTCCGTCCTGCACCACCCTTATGATTGCTGCTGTTTGAGGCCATCGTTGCAGCCACTGTGTCATCCATCTTGTCGAGTGTCTTCCTCTTTTCACTGACCCTCTACTTTACAAAGCATAGTGTCCTTCTCCAGGGATGGTCCCTCTTGATAACATGTCCAAGTACGAGAACCAAAGTCTTGGCATCCTTGTTTCTAAAGAGCATTCTGACTGTACTTCTTTCAAGATAGATTTGTTTTTCATACTACTTACTAGAGTTAAATTTCTCAAGTGCTTATCTCATTTTGTCACTTCCTTAAAATTCATTGCTGGATCTTTATTGCCTTCAGCACTGTCTGGGCCACTTCTTACATTCTACCTGCTTCTCCAAACTTATCACCTCTGACTCCTCACCACAGATTATAATTTGCAGTCTTTACAAACTAGCTATGATTGCCTCATTATTCCTTTCTTTTCTAGGTCTAGATGGTTGCTCCTGCTCTTTCCTTGGCTTTTCTTCCATTTGCTTTCTCACTCTGTCTCCTAGGGAATGTCTATTAGTCTTTCAAACTTAGCTTAAGTTCTTCCTCTACTGTTTCCACAGCTTTTTTATTAA
>NW_006921889.1:548627-553952 GCF_000298275.1 Orycteropus afer afer
GAAACAACAACATACATTGTCTGATGTCCTGACTGCTGCTTCCATTGGAATCAGTTGTAGAACCAAGCAATGTGAAGTCTTTGACAACTTCAATCTTCTCTCCATTTATCGTGATGCTGCTTATAGGTCCAGTTGTGAGGATTTTTGTTTTCTTTATATTGAGATGTAATTCATACTGCAGACTGTAGTCTTCAATCTTCATCAGTAAGTGTTTCAAGTCATCCTAACTTTCAGCAAGCAAAGTTGTGTTGTCAGCATATCCCAGGTTGTTAATGATTCTTCCTCCAATCCTGATGCCACATTCATCTTCATATATTCTAGCTTCTTGGATTATTTGCTCAGCATACAGATTGAATAAGTATGGTGAAAGGATGCAGCTCTGATGCACTCCCTTCTTGATTTTAAACCATGCAGTGTCCTCTTGTTCTGTTCAAATGGCAGCCTCCTGGTCTATGTATAGGTTCCTCATGAATACAATTAAGTATTTTGGATTCCCATTCTTCTCAATGTTACCCATAATTTGTTATGATCTACACAATCAAATCCTTTTGTATAGTCAATAAAACAGAAGTAAATATCTTTCTGGTATTCTTTGCTTTGAGCCAGGATCCATCTGACATCAGCAATGATATCTCTCAGTGCACGTCCTCTTCTGAATCCAGCTTTCTAGAAGTTCTCTGTCAATATACTGCTGCAACCGTTTTTGAATTATCTTCAGTAAGATCTTACTTTCATGCAATATTAATGATATTGCATGCAATATTAATGATCCCACACTGTGGGATCACCTTTCTTTGAAATGGGCACAAATATGGATCTCTTCCAATCAGTTGGCCAGGCAGCTGTCTTCCAAATCTCTTGGCATAGCCAAGTGAGTGTCTTAGTGGGGCATCCATTTGTTGAAACATCTCAGTGGGTATTCTGTCAATTCCTTGTGCCTTGTTCTTCACCACTTGCTTCAGTGAAGCTTTAACTTCTTCCTTCAATACCATTGGTTCTTGATCATATGCCACCTCCTGAAATGAATGAAGATCAACCAGATTGTTTTGCTACAATGACTCTGTATTTCTTCCATGTTCTTTTGATGTTTCCTGCATCATTCAATATTTTGCCCATAGAATCTTTCAATATTGCAATTCGAGACTTAAATTTTTTCCTCAGTTCTCTCAGTTTGAGAAATATGAGGACATTCTTCCTTTTTGATTTTCTAAGTCGAGGTCTTGGCGTATTTTATTATAGTAATTGTCTTTGTCTGCTTGAGCTGTTCTTTGAAATCTTCTGTTCAGCTCTTTTATCTTGTAATTTCTTCCATTTCCTTTAGCCACTCTCCTCCTAAGGGCAATTTTCAGAGTGTCTGCTGACATCCATTTTGGTCTTTTCTTCCTTTCCCATCTTTTTAATGACCTCTTGCTTTCTTCATGGATGATGTTCTTGATGCCATCCCATAATTCTTCTGGTTTTTGGTCATTGGTGTTCAATGCATCAAATCTATTCTTTAAATGGTTTCTAAATTCAGGTAGGATATATTCAAGGTCATACTTTGGCTCTTGTTTTAATTGTTTTGGACTTCAAGTTGAACTTGCACATGAGCAATTGATGGTCTGTTTCACAATCAGCTCCTGACCTTGTTTTGGCTAAAGATATTGAGCTTTTCCATTACCTCTTGCCACAGATGTAGTCAATCCTATTTCTGTGTATTCCATCTGGCAAAGTCCATGTGTATAGCCATCTTTATATTGCTGAAAAAACGTATTTGCAATGAGTAAGTCATTGATCTTACAAAATTCTATCATGTGGTCTCCAGTGTTATTTCTGTCACCAAGGCCTAATTTTCCAATAACAGTAATTCTCCTTTGTTTCCAACTTTTGCTTTCCAGTCACCAGTGATAATTAACATATTTTGATTGCACGTTCAGTCAATTTCAGGCTGCAGAAGTTGATAAAAATCTTCAATTTCCTCATCTTTGGCTTTGGTAGTTGCTGTGTAAATTTGAAAATCATTATTAACTGGTCTTCTTTGTAGCATATGGATATTGTCCTATCACTGACAGCATTGTACTTCAGGACAGATCTTGAAACATGCTTTGAGAGGATGAATGCCACTCCATTCCTTTTCAAATTGGCATTCCCAGCATAGTAGATCATATAATCGTCTGGTTCAAAATGGCCAAAACTAGTCCATTTCAACTCACTAATGCCTAGGATATCAATATTTATGCATTCTATTTCATTTTTTACAACTTTTAATTTTCCTAGATTTATACTTCGTACATTCCATGTTCCGATTATTAATGGATGTTTGCAACTGTTTGTCCTTAATTTGAGTCACGCCACATCAGAAAATGGAGGTCCCAAAAACTTTACTTTATCCGTATCATTAAGATTGGTTCTACTATGATGAGACAGCTCTTTCCCAGTCATATTTTGAGCATCTTCTGACCTAAGGGGCTCGTCTTCCTGCACTGTATCAGACAATGTTTCAGGGCTATTCATAAAGTTGTGCAGTAACATATCGGACAATGTTTCTCTGATATTCATAAGGTTTTCTCTGGCCAATTCTTTGATAAGTGGATGGCCTCTTCCTAGTCTGTCTCAGTCTGTAAGCTGCATTGAAGCCTGTGCACCATGTGCAACCCTGCTGGCATTTGAGACGCGACCAGCACCATCCCCTTAAGCCTCACAGCAACATGTAAGCCACCACAGTACAACAAACTGACAAACAAGTTTGTCTCCCTTAGCTGTTTGAAATCTCTCCACCCTCCCCTTACCTGAATTCCCTGGCTCTGTCATCCTCAGCTTTTCCTTTGCTTCCGGCCTCTTGGTGTGTGGCCTGCATCTCTCCCCTTACCTGGATCCCATGGCTCTGTCTTCCTCAGCTCTTCCCCTGTTTCCTCTGGAAATGCATTATTCATCTATATATCATGTGTTAGTCATCTATATATCTATAATATCTTTCAGAATTCCTTGCACTGAAAATACACTAAAAAAATACTCATTGAATGATTGCTTCTGTATCTGGTCCCTGTTCTTTCTTTATTCTAGCTTATAGATTACAGTCAAAATTAGTTTTCATAAAATAATGCTCTCATCATGTCACATCTCCACCATAAATATGGGAAAGGACTCTGTTCATCCATAGAATAATGTCCAAACTGTTTACTATGATGCTTAGTTTTCCTTACAACTTGCCTCCCCATATGCCTTTCTAACATTATTCTTGCTGCCTCCACATACACTTTTTCTTTTCTTTTCTTTTCTTTTGTCTAGAATGGTCTTCTGGATATTCTGCTAACTCTCCATGTGAGTTTTCACCTTCCTTGTATTGATCACATCACTGTCCTGAGATAAAATGAGTTTTCTAATTTCCAATTTGTCTAATCTCACTCATTCTTCAACTATTAAGACTAATACTACAGCCTCCATTTACAAATGAAAAACATTTCCTAACCATTCTATCAAGAAGAGAGCTCTTCCTGAGCACTGTCACAGCACTTATTTTTATGTTTATCAAAGTTTATTGTGTTCAGCATTTTTTTTTTTTTTATTGTTTGAGCTGCTGGTGATCTCTTATATTACAGAAATTTTTACTTTTGTACATTTTTACTATATGACTAGTTTATAATGCCTCAAGGATAAGGATTTTAAAAATACATTTAAAAATACTATTTATGTCTAGCCCAAAGTCTCAGAACTATAAAAATCTCAGAAATGTTTGTTGAATAAATGAGGGAATGCTTTTATAGTCCTTTAAATCATTAACTAGGTCTACTGTCATTTTCCCTCACAACTGGACCAATAAGCAATATTGTGATAAATGGAAAAAATATTGACATTGTCAAGGATTTCATTTTATTTGAACCCACAACCAACATCCATGAAAGCAGCAGTCAAGAAATCAAATAATGTATTGTTCTGGGTAAATTTACTGCAAAAACTTTATAATGTTCAAAAGCAAAGATGTTACTTTGAGGACTAAGTTGCACCTGACTCAAGCCATGGTATTTTCAATCACCTTATATGCATGTGAAAGCTGGACAATGAATAAGGAAAACTGAAGAAGAATTGATACATTTAAATTATGGTATTGGTGAAGAATACTGAATATACCACAAATGGCCAGAAGAATGAACACATCTCTCTTGGAAGAGGTGTAGCCAGAAAGCTTGCTTAAAGCAAAGATGGTGAGCCTTCATCTCACGTATTTTGTCATGTTATCAGGAGGAACCAGTCCCTGCTTGGTAAAGTAGGGGAAAAAAAAAAAAGAAAGAAAGAAAAACTCACTGCCGTCAAGTTGGATCCAACTCATAGTGACCCCTCCTTGGGTTTCTGAGGCAGTATCACTATGGAAGTAGATTGCCCAATCTTCTCTGAGGAAGACCTCAATGAGATGGATTGACAGAGTGGCTGCAACAATGGACTCAAACAAAGCAATGATTGTGAGGATGGTGCAGGACAAGGCAGTGTTTTGTTCTATGAGTCAGAACAAACTCAATGGTCCCTAACAACAACATTGTCATTGAATTTCCTTCTTGTTTCTTCTCACATCTGGTATGACAATTTTTTGATCTTCTAATCTGACATTTATGATTTTAGTCTTATATAAGTTTGACGATATTTTTACTTTTGGTTCTGACCATTTCTTATAATATCCTTTTCAAGTGATCTTCTGATTTTCTATCTTTTCAACTGATGGTCTTTTCTTTTTTAAAACTTGTTTCTTGCTTTTTACCTTCCTGACTCTAATCACTTTCCTCTGCCTTAAGTTGGTGGCTAAGATGTTGTTAAGAAGGAGGAGGAGAAGAAACAGGAGAGGAGGAAGGAGAGAAGGAGAAGTTGTTAACCTGACTGACAGTGTGTCTCAAGATACATGGTACTCATTTTCTTTTGTGGACATTGTCATGAGGAATGTGAATTTTAGAAATATTGAACATATTCTATAAATAGAGATGAAGCAAAGCTGTTGCTTCCATATCACAAAATATAAAGGGAACATGTGGTCACCAGATGTGATCAACTGGAAGTCTAGGGCCTCATTTTTTTCAACTTTTGGATCTATCATCTGTCACAGACATTTAGGTCCTTTTTGCATGTCACCCCACCCAGAGATTGAGTAGGGTTATACATGCCCCTCTCTATTTCCAGAGATTCAATAGGGCTACACATGCCCCACTCTATTTCCAAGGCCATGTTTCTACATTCTACACTTTATTCTTTTTGGTCTCAGCTACTTGAAACAGAACGTTAGTTTATAATAGTTGTGAGGTACTTGGGAGTGCTAATAGCATTAATTATTATTTGTCTTTTCAGCTTTCCTAATCAAAGAAA
>NW_006921889.1:554092-564383 GCF_000298275.1 Orycteropus afer afer
GCCTATCCTCAGCTTCTGGTCTCAAATGCTAAGCATCAGTGCCTAGTTCGACTGATCCCTTTGCCAGACACAGCCAGTTTCACAAATGAAATTATACATTTGAACCAGATGAGTTTGGCTTGGTGATTGTCCCTGAGCACAGACTACAATTTAGGTCAGGCTTATGAAAAGTTTGGTGAATTTGGCACTATTTTTGAGTAAGCATGGACTGTCTTAAAACTCCAGAGAGAAACCTTCAGAATCTCAGACATTCCATCCATCTCTTGTGGGCTTCCAGACAAGGCCACCCGCAACGGGCATAGAAGGAAAGTCTCGTTTTGAAACTATTCAAGTTATGTTGTGACTAGAAGTTGAAGTTTCATGCAAAACCATGAGAATTCAAGAGATAATTTTCACTGACTCTGCAATAAGCAGTTTCACTCTATTGTATAAGGAGTCTGGTTTAGATGATACAGGAAAACAATATTTCTATGGCTAAAATATATTCTTGTAAAATTTTCTTTATGATAGAATATTATCATTTCTAAAACATGAAAAAAGTAAATAGAGTGAAAGTAGTTTGTTGTGGAAAGCACTGACTCAATCCCATTCAAAAATTGAGAGGAATATGTAGGTTCTAAGACAGGATCTCTTGATGGTTCTTCTTCTTGTTGGCTTCAGTAGGAATGAGGCTTCACTAAAAATCTCAGTACTAAGGCCTGAAAATTTTTCCATTCCAGATTTTTAAAGAATCACATAGCAACTTGAAAGAAGCCTCATTCACTTACCCTGAAACCTCCACTGAAAAATAAATAATTGAAACCATAGCAGAGCATGATTAATGAAGATAGAAGCAAATAATTTATTATACTGTTTTTGGAGAACTGTTTTTCCTCCATTTTTTCTCATCTGTCTCCTTTATTACCTTTCCTACTACACTAGAGACTGAGTAAAATGCAGATGTTAAGAACATAATGATATCAAAGAGTTAGTTTTGGCTGAGTTGGGAGTGACCACATTACAGATCTCAGATTTTCCTTCCTTTTATGTGGCTTTTTTGTAGGCTGGACAATAAATTCACTAGTATGAAGTTACTACACATTTGATCCAAATGTGTCACAGTGGATAAAAGGGAGTAACTGTGGATAGGTCTGCCGGGAACTTCTAGATCAGACTCAGGTATGGATACAGGATCTAAGAATCTAGATGAAACTTTTTCAAATCTGGTAAATACGTGACAAGAGACATTTGGAAAATTATTTTTAAAAGTAACAGATGCCTCTTTCTGTGCCTAATCACAAATGCATTTTAATATAGGAATCTTTATAAAACAATTATAGGTAGCTAATGCTGATTGTAATTACCTGAGCACCTTTCTACCGTATGGTTGTGGTGTTACCTTTTCAAAATTGAAGAATGTTCTAACTTCACCAGCTACTTCCTTGCACCATAGAGTTTTGATGCTTAAAAGTGTTAAATATATGCAGATGATGTAGAAGCCCCCTAATACACTGTGGTAAAATTGTGTTTCTTATTTTAATTTGTTAAAGCTCCTGACTAGCTAACAGAAATTTCTATATTTTTATCTCAAAAGAGTATATTTAGAATGATTTTGAACCTTAACTGTACATTAGATCACCTAAGTAATTTTTTTAAAATTTTCATGTCCAGGCTGTACAGTCACCTTTCTCTAGCTCTCTAGATGATCCCAATGTGCAACAAAAGTGGTGAATACTGATATAGAAAGATTGCCTTTTATGGTGAAAATAACAACTACTTTGGAACCAGCCAATTCCTTCATTTGTGTTCCATTCCTAGCACTCCACTCTTTCAAAAATATTTGAACACCTAATAAAAAATAAAATGCCTAATATACACAATACATGGGAACCATAAGTAGTAAGAATAATATCTGTTAACAAAAGTATTTTATGAGTAGCATTCTATAGACATCGAAAACAAATGCTGTTATTAATTTAATGAAATCACATTTGGGTGCTTTGATATGCTTAAATTTTAAGTTATGTGTGCTGTATTCATAATGATGACAAAAGCAAATAGGTGTATTGAGCATTCTTAACATTATGTGCTTTCTTTAAAATGGTTATTTTAAATCCACTTTTAATTATCTATGTACTATCATCATCAGTGTGTGAAAAATATTTTCTTCATCAGTGCATGCTAAACTCTAAGCTTCTTGAGAGTAGAGAACTTTTCTTACTCATCCTGGAATCCTTCCTAGCATGGTGCATCTCTCTCTATGATGTCTGGTGAGCAACTTGTTTTCTGAAACCAATATTATAAATAGGTTGTGTTGTACTGGTTTGGTCACTTCCAGGGAGCAGTTAAAGGTAGAATATTGAATTATACATCTATACATGCTGTATGTTCATGTGTGTGTGTGTATATGTCTAGGGAGAAAGGGTTTTTATTAAGGAAAACCCATGCTTAGTTTAATTTTTTCCTTGGCTTATGGTAGTAGGCTTTTTCCTGACGGTTGTCGGAAGATTTGATCTTGTGGGTGGTCTCCATACTGAACTTTGGATCTAAGATCTCAGCTCCAAAGCTTTCATCCTCCATGATGCCAGCAGACGGTACAGTCCATCAACGCCTAATTACTTCCTAGTAATTTGAACCCACAGTCTTTTTTGGTTTAGTACCAAAATCAACTTTGGAAGACACTGAAGAAAGAATGTCTGGAATTGGGAACCTAAGTGTGTGGACTTTTCTTTGGGAAGTGATGGATCAGATCATTTGCTATCCACAGTGAGCTTACAGAACACAATTTTGAGGAAAAGTTTTCTGACCTCATGGAAACCATGTTTTTGTTTTTGCTTTGTTTTTTGGTCCTAATAAGTATCTGAGGTGGAAGGTAGTTAATTAAAAGAGTCCATTCCTTTTAGCTATCAATTGGCTGTACTTCTAAATACAATGTCACATATTGCACTTGCAGCTGAAGCTGCCACAAAACTGAATCCCTGACACATCCTAAACTAACTTACAGAAAAAATAAGGATAAGGAGTGCTTCCGCAAATGGTCTTTTTAAAGCAGAGAAAATATTTTTCAAAAGAAGTGGTGGAATATAATAGCATCTGTAGTTTTTGCCTTGCTCTAATAAAGGTGGGGTCCTGTCGAACATGCTGTAAACATGCCTGGTTGAGATTAGGAACCAATAGTGGGCCTACATGAGTTTATCCTCCTATTTAGGGGAAATCAATCTTAACACATTTAATCTTAATTAATAATCACATTCCTACAACATCCACAAAAACAAAACCATATAAATCTATTTTGTAGTTAGAAACAGCAAAATAATAGTCTGCAGATGATAGTTTTCTCCTTCCTTTAAGGCTCTATTTTCATGCTGGTTTCTTATAGAGGCACTGCCTAGACTTATTTCAATGTGTATTGTTCACTTTATTAAAATTCTGCTTAATAGGACAACTTGAATAGGCATAGAGATTATGTCAAAAATATTTCATAATTTCCGGAAGAGGTAGGATCTTAGTATAAACTTTGAACAATATTAAGATCCTACCTCTTCTGGAAATTATGAAATAATAAGTAAGGCTAGGTAAAACTGTTATTTTTTATTTTATTTTATTTTTTTTTAAATAGAAGCTACAATTAATCCTGAATCTTAAAGCTAATTTAAAGAAAAGGAATTATTTGTGTCTTAAAGTAATACTGATCATCCACATATATTATTAATTTTGAAGTGTTACATGGAATGGTGGTCATTGAAAAGAAAAGAAAGAATCATAAACGCCCATATTACAGTTATCAATCACTACTTAGAAGTTGGGAGCTCTGGTAGCATGGTGGCTAAAACACTTGCCTGCTTACCAGAAGGCTGGCGGTTCAAACCCGCCAGCCACTCCTCGGAAGGAAGGTTGGGCAATCCTACTTCCGTAGTGATACTGCCTCAGAAACCCAAGGAGGGGTCACTATGAGTCGGGGCCAACTCGACGGCACATAACAACAACAACAACAACAACACTTAGAAGTTGGATACATTGAAAATCCAGAATCATTCCTCAGTGAATGACTTCTTGTACATGATTTTACATAAGAAGAGATTGTTGAAGGAAGAAGGAAAAAAGAGTGATAAAAAAGGACAGAATGCTGTACTATTTCCCACCCCATTCCAGCCTCTGGGAATACCCAGCCTTTGTTCTTCATAATGATGATAAGTCAGACATGCTGATGGACAAATATTCTCACATTCTCAGAACAAATTCCTTTTGGGTTTTTCCCCCTTAACTATAGAGTTTGAAATACATATGCCTTCTCTGTTCTTGGCTACTTCTAATTTGCTGTTGTTGATCAAATGTCAGATCATTAATCCATTACAGTAAAAGTGTAATAAATTTTATAATAAAATTTTCTTGGATCAAAAATATCCTGTTTTATTCCTATGTAATGGAGAAACACCTGCATTTTAGACAGTCATTTTGACCAAGTGGATTTCAGTTTAGGACACCCAGCTTGACATTTTCATACAAAATATCTTCCAAGGTTTTGAAAGACAAAATACAATTCATACTATAATTGATGAGTCACAACACAGAATGGGAGCCAATAAAGACATTATTTTCTCTTAAAGATTTAGAAAACTTAATTGGATTATGTCTAATGATTGGCATTTTAAGACTGGCCATGGTCTTCTTCTAACTTTTATAGTGTATATTTTGTAAACTATTTCCTTTGCTCACTCCATCCTCCCTCATCCTTGGCATTAATTTAAATGGTTTGGAATGGAAAGTTTCCCTTTTCTCTAAACAAATTTTTCTGGTGAAGAAGTGTCTCTAGACTCCCATCCTAATTCATAAGAGATACTATATAGTTTTCATTTCCTACACAGAACTTGATTAGTGTGAATGATCATTTGGCATTAATCTTTCTTTTTCTCTTCTCTGTGATTGAAGTTATGATGGGGCAGTACCTGAGAGAGCTGTAGCAACAGTGAGCAAAATCTTAATTTCCACTGTAAAAATTCTTTTTCTGGTGAGAGTTTCAATCTTAGCATCTTACTGTGTTTGTATGAGGGCAAAATGTGACTAACCCAAAGATATTCTAATTATACATCCTGGGAAGGTCAATCAGCCAAAAACATCATTGGATGTTCATTCTGTTCCCTAGTTTAAGAAGGGAAAAGCAAATCACACCTTATATGTGATGCTATAAATGTGCTTTCTTTGGTCAATTATGAAGAGCATGCATTGGATCTAAAATTTTGATCTTTGAATTTTGGGGGTGAGATATTTTACAATCATCCAATCATCTAGTTTGCTTCCAGTGTAATCATTTAATTCAAGTATAAAAATTTAATGACAGTTACGTGGAAAGTATTATTATTAATATGTAACTTTTATTGAAGGCCAGCACTGCCCGAGGAATTGAACAAAGCACAGAATCAGACAGAGTGCCTGCCAGTTAGCTTAGACTACATCTGCCAAGTTTTTTAAGCAGTTATAAAAAGAGAGGAAAAAAGAGAGAGACTTAAAACGTGTTTTTATAATCATTGCAGGAGAAAGCCTAACTGAAAAATTTGGTTTATCTCTTTCACCAAAATCCACTATGATCTATCTCTTTCACTACTACTTGCTTACACTGTCTTTACACTAATTACACTGTCTTAACAAGTGTGCCAAGAGGAACTAAAATCACCAAAAATTTTTGTCAAATTAGCATTTGGGGGGTGGATAGATAACCATAGCAAAAGTTAATCTTATCTTAAGAGCCGACTAAAAGAGAGATTATATTTTACCCCAATAAGTATTTTGGTGTGACTAGCTACAGACTACTGTATGTTCCCCATTCAAAACACGTTGCAAACATTGGGTTGATTTTGAGTTCTGCAGTGCTTCACTGGATGTCATTACAAAGAAGGAAAGCCAATAGCTATTCTACCAAATTCTTTTTGAACTTTCAAAGTATCATCCTATCCCCCTTTTTCTGTTTGTTATCATATTTCTCCAAAAAAGGATAAAAGAAAGCAGTCTACGGGAGGTATGTGATTTTCTTCACCACCCTGTCCTATTACTTTGCAAATTAACATTCAGCCCCACCACTCAGGGAAACTGCCCTCTCACAGCTCTCTAAACCAAAAAACCAAACCCACTGCCATCCAGTAGGATCCGACTCATAGTGACCCCTTCTTGAGTTGCCGAGGCAGTATCACTGTGGAAGTAGATTGCCCAACCTTCCTTCTGAGGAGTGGCTGGTGGATTTGAACCTCCAGCCTTCTGGTTAGCAGTCAAATGCCTTAGGCACTACACCACCAGAGCAGCTCTCTGGTCACCTCCTAATGACCAAATCCAAATACTTTATTCAGACATCGTTTATATGCATAATATGAAACAGTTATGCTTCAGTAGACATAGTTGTACAGCCCCTTCTTTGTTAATTTCTCTTCCCAAAGCTTTGTGACACTATACTCTCCTGGGTTCCCCTTGTCCACTTTCAATATTCCTTTCTTGTTGTTGTTACTTGTCATCCAGTCACCTCTGACTCAGACACCTCTTAGTTGATCCCATGAGTAGCAGGATGAAATGTTGCCTAGTTCTATGCCATTTTCAAGAACATTAGTATGTTTGAGTTCATAGTTATAGCTATTGTGTCAATCCATTTCATTGATCATTTCACTCACATTTGCTGGCCCTCCATGTAACCAAACATACTGTCCTTTTCTGGTGATTGGTCCTTCTTAATGATGACTCCAATGTATTTTCAGTGCCTGGATTTACACCTGGTCCATGGCAGGAACTCAAAGTCTTCATCCATATTCTGTAATCCATAGGGTTTTCATTGACAAATTTTTGGAAGATGATTGCCAGGCCTTCCTTTATATTCTTAGTCTGGAAGCTCCACTGAAATCTGTCCACCATAAGATATGGTGCTGATATTTAAAATTCCTGTGGTATAGCTTCCAGTATCACAGCCACATGCAAGCCACCACCATACAACAAATTTACAGACAGGTGGTAGTAATATTTCTTACTACCTTGTATCTTCTCCCATGCCCTAAATAGAGATATTTCTATAGTTTCTATTCTTGATCTTATTTTCTTCCTCTTCAATGACTCCCTTAATACTTGCACTTACTTCGTGAAGTTAACAATGAGACCTAGTCACCTCTGTGACTCCACTTCCCCTGTTCCCTTTGCTCCAGACACTGAGGGCTTTTTACCATTCCTTGTGCAGTGAACCTGTGAGAGCCGGAACTCAAAGGGATTTCCTTATTTTTCTGAAATAAGTCTCACAAGTTTTCTGCCTTTGGCAGAGTATAATTTACACTTTCTATTGCTATCTATTCAAAACAAAACAAAACAAAACAAAAAATCACTATCTATTGGTGGAAAATAATTGAAACTTTCTCCTCTGACAAGTTTCTACCTTACACAGGTTCTGGCTTTCACAGGCTTTACTGTTTTTGCCAATCCTGCTCTCATTGCAGAGATTTCACTTCTTCCTACGCTTGAGCTGGGAGCCCCTGAGTGGTACAAATAGTTAAGTGCTCAATTAGTAGCCAAAAGATTGGCAGTTCCAACTCACCCAGAAGCACTTCAGAAGGCAGGCCAGGCAAACTGCTTCCAGAAGGTCACAAAATCATAGACCTAAAAAGACTATAAAGTAGTTACACTTTGTACACATGGGGCCAACATGAGTTGGAATCTACTCTGTGGCAACTAACAACAACAATGTGCTTGAACCATGTGGTAGTTAAGGCTATATGTCAACTTGGCTGGGCCTGGTCTTGAGTGGCTGGGCAGCTGGGTGTAGTTATTCCCAGGATGAGATGGGCAATAATCTCCATGGTGGAATCTCCTGAAGCAGCTCAGTACCTGCTTTAGGAATGTGCTCTGCTTCCAATATATGAGGAGAAGCTGTGGGAGTGGTCTGCAGCTTTTGGGCATGCTTGGACCCTGCAAGTCTTCATTCAGTAGCCTGCCATGATTGCCTGCCTTGGGACTGTTTCTGGACTTGAACCAGTGGTTTTCTATGTTGTTTGATAATCTTGAGACTGTGCCTTTTTACTCGTTAACCTTGGGTTTGTCAGCCTCAGCAGCCAGCAGCTGATTGAGTTAAGAAAAGCCTCCAGCTTCACTGGGCCAGGAGCAGGAAGCAGAGCTGAATCCAAAGGTTGAGGGACTTCCACCTAACCCCTAGAGCTGGCACTTTGAACTTGGACTTTTAGCCTCCTAAACTGTAAAAGAATAAACTTCTGTTTGTTACAGTCACCTATTTGTGGTACTGTCTGTTAGAGAGGCACAAAGTAGTCAAAACAGACTGCATGACTTATTTTCTTATCTCCTTCAGGTCTCAGCTCAAATGTTGCCTTGTAAGTGGCTTCCCCAGACTATCCTATGGAAAATAGTAATATCTATCCTTGGCTTGGGAGCTCTGGTAACATAGTGGCTGAGACACTTGCCTGCTAACCAGACAACTGGCAGTTCAAACCCACCAGCCACTCCTCGGAAGGAAGGTTGGGCAATCCTACTTCCGTAGTGATACTGCCTCGGAAACCCAAGGAGGGGTTGCTATGAGTCTGGTTTGACTCGACGGCACATAACAACAACAACAACAACAATCCTTGGCTTTGGTGGTGTAGTGCCTAAGGCATTTGACTGCTAACCAGAAGGCTGAAGGTTCAAATCTATCAGCCACTCCTCAGAAGGAAGGTTGGGCAATCTACTTCCATAGTGATACTGCTTTGGAAACCCAAGGAGGGGTCTCTATGAGTTGGGTCCAACTTGATGGCAGTGGGTTTTATCCTTGGCATTTACTTTCTAGCTTCATGTTTCTCTGTGGCACTTAACACCATTGGATATGTTATATAACTTACTTTGTTTGCTTATCATCTGCTTCTCCATTTAGAATGCATGTTCCATATAGGAAAGCACCTCTACCTGTTTTGCTCACTGCTATACCTCCTCAGAAACCCGAGGAGGGGTCGCTATGAGTTGGATCCGACTCGATGGCAGTGAGTTTGATTTTTTGGTTTGGCTTATTTTCAGTCCTTAGAATTGTATCTGGCACACAGGAGGAACTCAGTAAATATTTGTTGAATGAATGAATGAGTAAGCAGAGTTGTAAGGGGTCAAAATTCTTCATGACTCCAAAATTGTTAGATGTGACTATTTTTCATCTCACCTGTGCAATGAACACAGTCCCTGGGACACTTCTTGCATCACCTTTCAAATCATGTTATGAAGATTTGTGTTGAAGTGGCTTATTAAGGCAGTTCTCTCAGGGACAACTTCTTTCTCCTCTAGAGATTGCACTACAGAAGAAAGAAATAATGAGATAGAATATAGGCCTGAATTTGATGCCAGTACTTTTACCTAGAAAGCCCCACAGAGGTGAGAGAAACCAGTCAGATAACACCTCACAACCAAATTAATTAATTTGTTCCATTAATAATTTGTTTGGTGTTTGACATGTCCAACACAGCTCATAGAGAAAGGCAGCAGTGTATGAAAGCCAAATTGTATTTTAAGCTTTTGTGGTTTTGAGAGATTATTTTCCCAATTACCAAAAGATATGTCACCACTAATTGAAGGGTTCTCATTTAATTTTTCAGGATATTCATACTGGACTCTTCTTAAGACCAAAATATGGTCTCGCCATAAATTTTTATGTCCACAGGGCCATAAATCCCATTAAGTAATTTTTAAAAGTCTTCATAAAATATTCTGTCAAAAACCTTTTTGTTAACAAAACTAAGCTTATTTCACAGCCTCAAAATTGTCCTTTGTAAAAATCAGAGCTTTCTGAAGTCTGGTTAATTCACAGAACATTAGATTGGTTTCGAGAAAGCAAATACCACAGTGACTTCAAAGTGAAATGTTAGGGTACAATAGTGTATAGCCATTTCAGAAAAGGCTTTATTTTAAAATATTTCCTTTAAGGAAAATTTGTCTAGACATGTCTTCCTTGTTTCATGTGGAAATTAATAGTTTAAAAAGAACTCTATGAATAGTTCCAAATGCAAACTTCAAAATTGTTGAATAACTTAATAAGGAGACATTTCATTCCTGGTTTACCAAATATGGTTTTGACAATGCTTCCAATAGTCAAGATGGTTTCTATAATGGAGATGCCACATTATTTCATACTAGTGGCACCCTAAAGAAGAAAACAAATGCTCTTTTATTTTTTTAATTTTTACTGTGATTTGGGTGAAAGTTTACAGAGCAAGTTCGCTTTCCATCCAGCAGCTCACATACACTTTATCTCATGACATTTTCTGCAATTTCCCACAGTGCAACAGGTCCCCTCTCACTTCCTCCCCATAATTACTTCTTC
>NW_006921889.1:564913-568904 GCF_000298275.1 Orycteropus afer afer
CTTTTAAGATCCCAGTCACTACTCACCAAAGTAGGATGTGGAACAATGTTTTTATGTAGTATCTTATGCCAATTGAACGTGATGTCCCTTGCAACTATGGTCCCAAGCCCACAGGTCCAACTATTCAGAAAAGCAAATACTCTTTAATACATTAACTATACAGTCTATCTATTTAGAATTAGAAAATTTCATGCAAATATCTTCAAAGATGTTTAATGGGGTAGAAAAATTTCCTGTAACAAAGAAAAAAATTCTAGGTCAAAGAAAAGTCTGAGATTCTCCTATATTATCAAAAAGAACTTTTTTCACCTGAGCAATAATTGCGTGAATTAATATTGGTCTACTTGAAGTTTCCCCACCATCTTAGTGGGAAAAATAGACCCCTCACTGCAACTGTACACACAATATCTGTGTCTCAGATATGCTTTATATCTCATCTTATATATAAAACAACCCCATCAGACAAGTGTAATTCTCTACATTATAAATAAGAAAATCTAAGAGATTTGGGGGACTTGCTGGTAAACTAGGATTTGAACTTGGGCCAATGTTCTTAGCACCAAACCACACTATCCTATGAGTCTATGCAATAATCTGAGGCAAAAAAAAAGGTATTTGGTTAAAAGATATCATAAGGGACTGTTGTGGATGATGGTGCTCTATCTGTATGCCTTCAGAAACTTCCCTTAGAAATTCTCACATTTCTATACCTATTCCAGATCTGTGATTGTGTGACAAATTATCCCACAACTCAATGACATAAAACCATGGTGTATTATACACCTAGATTCTGCAGGAGCTTGGACCAAGCAAAAGAGAGGCAGTATAGTCTCTGCCTTTCAATGTCTGGGGCCAAAACCTGAAGGCTGTAAGCCACCTCATTCAAATGTTTTTTAGTTGATGTGGGCTATGGTCTTAGACCTTAGTTAGGGCTGTCAGTCATAATATTCCCAAGTGGACTGGGCTTCCTCCCCATGGGGTTTGTGACCTCTAAGAACAACACCAGCCCCAGAGAAAGAGTCACACAGGTGTAACACTTTTTTGAACCTAATCTCAGTAGTCAGGGAGAGTCACTTCTGTATTCTACTTATTCAAAGTGAATCACTAAGGCAAGCCCATATTCAAGGGAGAATGAAACTCCTCCTTCTGTGAAGAGTATCAAAGAATTTGTGGAGATGCTTTGAAAGTACCACAATGCCACTCTTCTAGTTTTGGAGTGCTTTTGCACGCATGGTCCCACCTCTGACTATCTTTGAAGCACTTTCCTCAGGCAATAGAGGCACTTTGCTCACAAGCTTCAAGCGCATGAAGGCAAAAATGCCTGGGAGTTGACATGGTGAAGTCTTTTTTTCAAAAGGTGGGACATAACTCACACCAACCCTGAGGGACTAGAATGAAGATGTTCTTAAAAACACATCTTGATTGGTTTCTTTTCCTTCCTTGTCCTACTTTCCCCACTTTCTTACTGGGGTCTTCAAGGAGAACTTTCTTAGTGAATCTCTGAACACGAATTTTCACCAGACAGTCTTCTGGGAAAACCAGTCTATGCCAGGGCTGATCAGTACATCTACAAAATGATTCCAACACACAGGGGCAAATTCTGGTGGTACCACCTTTGATGTCTTTAAGCTATGCTGGCACAGAGCACATGGGTGGTTTATTCTAAACTCTTTTTCTAAGATTTATTCATTTTCAAATTTCAACTGTCACAAAATATTTAGAAATACTTTATATTTTAAAGCCTTTTTTTTTGTTAAGTTATTGAGGTTTATTCAACCTCTTCTCTGATTAACTGTCAAGTTTCCTCTAAGGAATTACTTGGCCATTTTCCCAGTAATTGTATATCTATGAATTATTTTTGCATCAAAACAGGGAAAAATGTGTTCACAACAATTCCCTTTGAGAAAGCAGCAGATGTGGCATTATGGATCACAGTTACCATTACAGAAGGCAGAGATGTGGTCATATATAGTGAATAAGGACCCAGGGAAAGGGCAGTATTAAGAAGGAAGAAGGAGGGGGAGGAACAGGGAAAATACCAAAGAGGATGAGAACGGAGAGGGAAAAGTAGGGAGAAACAAGAAGCTAAAGAAGAGTATGCAGAGAGATGGGGCAGAATTTCCTCAGCATGATTACTTCTCTGTGATCTCAGGATTCTTTATTAAATCTACAAATCATAAGATGTTTGTTCCATTGGATCTTTTGTAGAAATAAGAAGGGAGAGTTTTACATTATTTTTGTGCAAGATGCTAATTGACCAGCATTGATTCTAGCTTGCAAACAAAAGATACACTAGATGTTTGTTAGACATTTACATAGGTCATGGGGAGGGCACTGGACATTTGAAGTTCTGAAATTGGAAGGCTGACATACTCTTTAAGGTCAGGACAGTTAAGGGACACCTTGGTCATGTTGCTTTCTTTCCAAAGCAACAGTGGAGGAATGAGAGCAAAATGCCTCATTCCCACTGGAACCTCTGCTGACCGGCCTACCATGATGGGAAGATTTCTACTCTACTTTATGAAGATGGCTTAATTCTGGTTCTCTCTCAGGAGAGTTGCCTTTGAATTTCGTGTTTAGTGGAAACCTATAGGAACTTGCAAACTTGGCTTAAGGCCATGTGACGTAACCAGTCACAAATTTTCCCAAGCTAGATTTTCTGGAATCCTTTCATTGTTAAATAACAAAGTGTTGAACTACAGATTGAGGCTATTCCCTATTAATAGAAGGTAGGTTAATCATATTACTTTGCCCAATTTTTTATGAAATTTAATTTTTCACTGCCAATGATTTCAAAACAAACCCCTGGAATCTCAAAAGCCCTTAACCATCAATACCTCATGTTTACTAACATGCTTAGAAAGTAGATTCAGAGATATTCATATCCATGATATTGGGCCTCCCAGTCAGGGTTCTCCAGGAAACATGTCACACACTCAAAAGGATTTAATTAGAGACATTTTTTGAAGAGACTGTTTACAGAGGTGTGAGCAGGGTCAGGGCAACCAACAAGGTGGGATGAAGCTTCCAGGGACTATCAAGTGCAGGAAACCATTGTCATTACCTGAAGAGGCAAGTGGAGGGCACAGTTCTAATAACAGGCTGGAGAGACCTGGAGCTGCAAATAAACTACCACCAGAACAGGAGCTGTGGTTTAGAGGTACAGCCTTTGCCAGAACTGGGCAAGACAGTGAGTGAACAAAGAGAATGAGGACCCCTCTTCAGTCTCATATTGCTATCTCTCATTGGCCAAACCCAAAGGGAAACCAGAGGATAAGAGAGCCTGGTGAGCAATGCTATAGGAACTACTCATTTCTTTTCAACATTATGAGCTATTTCTGGCTCATCTAGGTTTTCCTAGATTGAAAGGACATAAAACCACAGGATATAATGGGATAGAAGTATATTGCTTAGGGGGAAAATGCTAAAATATCTTACACAATTATAAGTTTTTCACTGGCTTGTCACCTCAAAAGTGGAAGTGACATATAAACTATACTTGAATGAAGGGGAAAAAAGAAAGAGCTGTTCTGTCCCTAAAACCTTGGGCCTCCAATTACAGATTCAGCAGGGACTTCAGAATGTATCATCCACTCACTTTCTCTTACATATGAGACCATGTGATCTGACTGTTAAACAACTAGAGTTTTAGAATTTTAGAACGGTTTGTATGGTGCTTAATAAAGGAATATACTATTATCTGGGAATGCAGACATGTATAACCTTAAGATGTCTCCATGAACAAGGTACTTTGGATATATAATGTATTGAGATACTGTTGGATATCTTATTTTGAGAAAACGCAGATCATTTTATTATCAGCATTTCATTTCTTTCTTTTACTCAATAAATCTGGGTGGGAGCTATATAAGTTTTTCTCTTGTTTATGTTTCTTTTTTTAGCATATTGTTTTTACAATCTGCTGCTGCCTTTTGTACTTTTTACTTTCTGTTTTGAAAGTATAAATACCAATTATTATAAAACCTCATTC
>NW_006921889.1:571684-579572 GCF_000298275.1 Orycteropus afer afer
TACATTCCTTGTTCTGATGATTAATGGATGTCTGTGGCTGTTTCATTCCTGTAGTACTTAGATTATTTTGGCCATATGCAAATTTATTATCAATATTTTAAAGGAGAAAGGGTTGCTGAAATTATTAAATTTTTATAATTCTTGAAATATTTATTGACTGAAAATTTTCATCAGAGTGGTAAACTACAAAATGAGTCTAGTCTAACACTATGTCTAAAATTAAAATTTTATCTTATGAAAAGAAAAATATCGTACCTGTGTACATTAAAGGAAAACTTTAAAAAATCATTTCTATTGATTAAACATCAAATCATGACATAAACAGAATAGTTGTTCTCAATTCAAATCCTATACTTTAATCCATTTCTTAGCCATATCTATCACTATAACTATGACCATGACATGTTTTTGAAGAATACGTTTAACACGGATCTCTTTAAAATGGTAAAAAGCAACAATGTCCTCTTTGAGGACTAAGGTGCACCTGACCCAAGCAATCACCTCATATGCCTGCAAAAGCTGGGAAATGAATGAGGAAAACCAAAGAAGCATTGAGACATTTGACTTACGCTGTTGGTGAAGAATATTGAACACACCATGGGTGGCCAGAAGACCATACAAATCTGTCTTAGAAGAAATACAGCTAGGATGCTTCTTAGAAGTAAGGATATCCTTTCAACATGTTACCAAGAGAGACCAGTTAGCAAAAACGAGGAAGACCATCAACGAGATGCATAGACATAGTGGCTGCAACAATGGGCTCAAACATAGCAATGATTGTGAAGATGGTACAAGACTGAGCAGTATTTGATTCTGTTGCACACAGGGTTACTACAAATGAGAACACACTCAAGACACTAACAGCACTAGAAGGAGGGGAGCTACTGCTGGTTGTGCTGATGCTATATTGCATAATTCACAGCTTGCAGAGAAAAAGGTGGAGGGAAGTTGAAGAAGGAGAATGAGAAAAGAGAGCTAATGTTATAAAGGGCAGATGAAAATAAGAAATTGAAAAAAAAAAGTGATCTTAACAACTCTGCAGTGCAAAGAAAAATGTAGACATACTGGGAAGTACAAATCAAAATGTTTTTCCCCTTTTCTTGCATATTTATTGCACATGCCTAAAATCTCACCATCAAGGCATTATTCATTGAAGCTGGAAGATTTTAGGGTTTTCTAAAACTTCAGTGACATACTTTTGGGAGTATAACTCCTCAAACTTTACAACTAACACTGGACTGGAACTGAGCTTTCCTGCAATTCTAAGCTTAGCTAAAAGTACTACATGTGGCTCATAAAAAGTTGTACAAAAATGACTTGGTTTCTCTTTATCTCACAACCTCTTTAAGTTTCCTTTGCTCGCTTCCCACCACCACAGGAGTATTCTTTACATGTGGTTTAGCCCTCCTGAGAGCAAGATGCCAAATTGATAGACATACTAAAGTCCTGGCAAGGAAGAGCAAAGGTCCACTGAAAGGTAAAGATGAGAAGATTACAAAGAGAAAACTGGCTAACTTTTATATTTCACCTAAGGCCTCCTCCTGTGGTTCTAATGTTGTGTCTGCTTACCATAATATTAATCCATGTTAGGAAAATAGGTCTTTCAGTGATTACTTGTACAAACTCACAACATGGATTTTTAAAACATTCAGTTTCTGCTGTGATCATTTCTGTAGTGAAGCCTATAAGGGATTTTAGCATCAGAAAGTTTAATATCAAAGTTTATAAGAATGTTAACCAAAATAGAATTATTGGTATTTCTAAAGTATTCTCTTTTTGTAATATAAAATTTGCTCTAACAGACAGGTACGGAGGAAGAAAACTCTTTCTCATCCTCTCTCCTCTCCCCTCCTCTTTTCATAAGTAGTTGTTTTTCACCTGAAATGAATAAAATTCCAAAACTTTCTGAGTCTTTCAAAAAAAAACCACATATTAAATAGGAGATACATCTTTTTCTTAAATAAGAAGAGTATTGCATTTATTAAATGGGGAAAATGAATAATAAAAATGTTTTGGGAAATATTACATGCTACTTGATTTGAACTAGAATGAGCCGCTCAAAACACATTTACACCCTATTGAGCAGACTCTAATCCATCCATCTGCCTCACTTCATTGGGAATGTTTGTTCTAAACTATGTACCTTACTGATTCAGCCAATTCCTCCTAAATGTTCTTTTTACACATGTCATTCTGTTATAGATTTCTAATTTAATTCTGTTATGGTCAGAGACTACATTTTGTGTGATTTTGATCTTTTAAAATTTGTTGGGATTTTATTTATGGCCCATGATATGGACCACATACGTGTGGGAAAAAAAAATTATTGTTCTGTAGATTGTTCTGTAAGTATGAGATAGATCTATGAGCCGTTTGCTCATGTCTTTATGTCCTTACTCATTTGAGGTCAATATGTTTGAAAAATTAGTGAAAGAGGAGAATTGAAATTTGTGGTTAATTTTATAAATTTGTGGCATTTCATTTTATCTCCACCAATGTTTTATTAACCAAAAAAAAGCCAAACTCATTGCCATCGAGTGGGATCCAACTCATAGCAGCCCCTCCTTAGTTTTGTGAGACAATATCATGATGCAAGTAGATTGCTCAACCTTTCTTCTGAAAAGTGGCTGGTGTGTTTGAACCTCCAACCTTCTGGTTAGCAACCAAACACCTTAGGCACTACACCACCAGAGTTCCCATTGGTTTATTGTTGTTGTTGTGGTTGTTATGTGCTGTTAAGTCGGACCCAACTCATAGTGACCCTTCCTTGCGTTTCTGAGGTGGTATCACTACGAAAGTAGATTGCCCAACCTTCCTTCCGAGGAGTGGCTGGTGGGTTTGAACCACCAGCCTTCTGGTTAGCAGTCAAATGCCTTAGGCACTATGCTACCAGAGCTCCTAGAGCTCCCATTAGCTAACCTTAATTGTTTTTTTAGTGCTCTCTTTGGGCTTTATCATATATAGAGATAAAAATGTAGAGATATCTATCTATATCTATATCATATGGATATTATATACTATGTAGGTATATTGTTATAATGTTTTCACAGTATACATAATGTAATATTATATGAAGATAGAGTATTATAGAAAATAGATGATAGATATGTAAATAGATAGATCCATATTATAGATACAGACTAAGACACACTAGCAAGAAGGATGGGGCCATCCACTTCTGAAAAAATTGGCCACTGAAAATCTTAGGAATAGCAGCAAAACATTGTCTAATATAGTTCCAGAAGATGAGCTCCTTGGGTTGTAAGGTGCTCTAAATACAAATGGGGAAGGGCTGCTTCCTCAAAGTGGAGTCAATCTTAATGACTCAAATAAAGCTTTCTGGACTTCATTTGCTGATGTGGCATGAATCAAAATGAGAAGACACAGCTGCAAACATTCATTAATGATTGTAACATGGAATGTATGAAGTATGAATCCAGGAAAATTGGAAGTTGTCAAAAATGAAATGGAATCTATAAATATAGATACCAGGCATAAGTGAACTGAAATGGACTGGCATTGGCCATTTTGAATGGGACAATCATGGTCTACTGTGCAGGGAATGACAAACTGAAGAGGAATAGCATCACACTCATCATGATAAAGAATGTTTCAAGATCTATCCTGAGTACAATGCTGTCAGTGATAGAATAATATCCATACACCTCCAAGGAAAACCAGTTAATATGATTATTATTCAAATTTATACACCAACCACTAAAGTCAAAGATGAAGAAATTGAAGTTTTTACCAACACCTGGAGTTTGAAATTGATAAAACATACACTCAAGATGTATTGATAATTACTGTTGATAAGAATGCAAAAGTTGGAAACAATGTAGAAGAATCAGTAGTTAGAAATTATGGCCTTGGTGAAAGAAATGACACTGGAGAATGCATGCTAGAATTTTGCAAAACCAATGACTTATTCATTGCAAATACCTTTTTTTCAACAACATAAATGATGACTATATGTACTGATCTCACCATATGGGATACATAGAAATAAAATTGACTACATCTGTGGAAAGAGGCCATTGATATCATCAATATCATCAGTTAAAACAAGGCCAGAAGCTGATTGTGGAACAGACCATCAATTGCTCATATGCAAGTTCAAATTGAAGCTGAAAAAAATTGACTCAATGAGAGGCAAAATATGACCTTGATTATATCCTATCTGAATTTAGAGACCATCTGAAGAATATATTTGACACATTAAACACCAATGACTGAAGACCAGGCAGGTTTTAGGATCACATCAAGAACATCATCCATGAAGAAAGCAAAAGGTAATTAAAAAGACAGGAAAGGAAGAGAAGAACAAAATGGGTGCCAGAAGAGACTCTGAAACTTACTCTTTAATGGAGGGAGAGTAGATGCAGGGAATGGAAGAAATGATTAAATAAAAGAGCTGAACAGAAAATCTCAAAGAGCTCCAGAAGACAAAGTAACATATTACAATGAAATGTGCAAAGACCAAGAATTAGAAAACCAATAGAGAAGATTATGCTTGACATTTCTCAAGCTGAAAGAACTGAAGACAAAATTCAAGCCTTCAGTAACAGTATTGAAGGATTCTATGGGCAACATGTTGAATGACGCAAGAAGCATCAAAAGAAGATGGAAAGAATGCACAGAGTCACTGTACCAAAAAGAATTTGTTGCTGTTCAACCGTTTCCAAACCCACTGCCATCAAGTCAATTCCTACTCATAGCAACCTCTATTGGGTTTCCAAGACTATAAATCTTTATGGAAGTCAATTGCCTCATCATCCTCTCATGGGAGCCACTGGTGGGTTTGAACTGCCAACCTAGTGGTTAGCAGCCAAATGCCTTACCCACTACACCACCAGAGCTGCTTTTTTTTTTTTTTTTCAGTGATTTCAGGGGGTAATAAATGATCAAGAACTGATTATACTGAAGGAAAAACTCCAAGCTGCAGTGAAAAGATTGGAGAAAAACAAGGCTCAGTGATTGACAGAATACCTATTGAGATGTTTCAACAAATGGATGCAGCATTGGAGGTGCTTACTCACTGATGCCAGGAAATTTGGAAGACAGATACCTGACCAACTAACTGGAAGAGATCCATACTTGTACCCATTCCAAAGAAAGGTGATCCCATAGGATGTGGAAATTATCAAACAATTAATGATAATTAATATCATGCATAAGTAACATTTTTCTGAAGGTAATTAAAAATGATTGCACCAGTACATTGACAGGGAACTGCCAGAAATTCATGCCAGATTCAGAAGAGGACATGGAATGAAGGATATCATTTCTGATGTCAGATGGATCTTGGCTGAAAGCAAAGAACACCAGAAAGATGTTTACCTATGTTTTATTGACCATGCAAAGGCACTCAACTGTGTGGATCATAACCAATTATAGACAACATTGAGAAGAAATGGAATTCTAAAACACTTCATTGTGCTCATGACGAACTTGTACATAGACCAAAAAGCAGTTGTTCAAACAGAACATGGGGATATTTCATAGCTTAAAATCAGGAATGGTGTGTGTCAGGGTTGTTTCCTTTCACCATGCTTATTCAACCTGTATGCTGAGCAAGTAATCTGAGAACCTGAATATGTAGAGAACACAGCATCAGAGACTGGAAGAAGACACATTAACAACCTGAGATATGCAGACATGCACATGACACAACCTTGCTTGCTGACAGTGAAGATGACTTGAAGCACTTATCGATGAAGATCAAAGACTACAAAGTCTTCAGTATGGATTATATGTCAACAGAAAGAAAACAAAAATCCTCACAAATGGACTAATAAGTAACATCATGATAAATGGAGAAAAGATAGAAATTGTCAGGAATTTCATTTCACTTGGATCCACAATCAACATCCATGGAAGCAGCAGTCAAAAAATCAGACATCATATTGCACTGGGCAAATCTGCTGCGAAAGACCCCTTTAAAGCCTGAAAGAGCAGAGATGTCACTGTGAAGACTAAGGTGCACCTGCCCCAAGCCATGATATTTTCAATCACCTCATTTGCATGTGAAACCTGGAAAATGAATAGGAAGACCAAAGAATTAATGCATTTGAATTGTGGTGTTGGCAAAGAATTCTGCCAATATCTTGGACTCCGAGAAAAAGGAACAAATGTATCTTGGAAGAAGGGCAGCTGGAATGCAATTGATGGTCTGTTGCACAGAAGACCTTGTTTTGACAAAAGATAATGAGATTTTCCATTACCTCTTCCACAAATGTCATCAATCTGATTCCTATGTATTCCATCTGGGGAGATCCACGTGTCTAGCCATCTTTTATGTTGTTGAAAAAAGGTATTTGCGATGAATAAGTTGTTGGTCTTCCAAAATTCTGCCATGCAATTCCCAATGTCATTTCTATCACCACCACCATATTTCCAACTACCGATGATTCTTCTTTGTGTCCCCCTTTTTCATTTCAATTACCAGTATTATCAATACATCTTGATTGTCTGTTTGGTCAATTTCAGACTTCAGAAGTAGGTAAAAGCCTCCAGTTTCTTCATTTTTGGCTTTAGTGTTTGGTGCATGTATTTGAATAATAGTAGTAGTAGCTGGTCTTCCTTATAGGTGTATGGATATTATTCTGTCAGTGACAGCAGTGTGCTTCAGGATAGATCTTGAAACATTCTAACTGGTTTACAGATATTTTGCTAAATATTTCCTGTTCACAACCTTTTTTCATTTTCTAGTTAGGTTGTCCATCTTTCCTGGTACTTTTAAGAAATTAGACTTTTGTCATATGTATTACAAATTATCTTCTCTTATTTGTTGTTTTTCTATTTACCTGTGTTTCTTTCTATAATCCACCCACCAACATGGAGTCTATTTTGGCTCATAGCAATCCTATAGGACAGAGGAGAACTTCCCCCCAAGGTTTCCGAGGCTGCAAACCTTTACAGATGTAGTGTGCTTCATCTTTATCCTGCAGAGCAGCTGGTGGATTCAAACCACCAGCCTTTTGGTTAGCAGCTGACTGCTTTAACCACTATACCACCAGAGCGCCTTTCTTTCTATAATGCTATTTACTTTTTTTTCCATGTATTTAGACTTATTGTTATTTTATTTTGGATTCTGGGTTTCCCATCATGCTTAGTAAAGCTTACTTCACTCAAAAACAAGAAAAAAGAAATATTCTCCAAGAAATTAAATATCCTTCATGATTTTGTCCCCCCGCACACACACACACACACACACACACACACACTTCTTAAACTTAAGGATTTGATTCATTTGGGATTTATTTTATTTAAGGGACAAGTTATGAAGCCTATTTCTCATATAGATAACTTGTTGCTCCAATGATCAGTTGTCCATTCATTGGATATAGTTCTACCAGTATAAGGTTTATTTGTGAGTTGTTGTTGTTGCTGTTATGTGCCATCGAGTTGGACCCGACTCACTATGGAAGTAGATTGCCCCATCGTCCTTCCTTTCTGACTCACATATAACTGAGAACTAAACCCCATATAACTGAGAACTAAACCTGGGCTAGTCCTGTTCTATTTCATAATTGTTGCTATGTTCCAGCCCATTGTCACAGCCTCTGTGTCAGTTCATCTCATTGATGGTTTTCCTCTTTTTCACTAACCTGAGTTAGATACTGAAAATAAAAGTGGCTTAAACCGAATTTTTTTTTTTCTCTTACAATGGAAGTTTACAGTCTAGGCTTTATATAACGCTTCTACTCCGTTAAGTCTTCAGAGATAGAGACAAGTTTACTGACCATACTTACTAGCTTGTTGTTGTTGTTGTTGTTATGTGCCGTCGAGTCGGCCCCGATTCATAGCGACCCCTCCTTGGGTTTCCGAGGCAGTATCACTACGGAAGTAGGATTGCCCAACCTTCCTTCCGAGGAGTGGCTTATCT
>NW_006921889.1:579682-580308 GCF_000298275.1 Orycteropus afer afer
GTAATGGGTGAAGAAACTAATTATCTTTCAAGGTTTTCAAAGATTGTCACGTAATACCTCCACTTGAATTGTACTGGTCAAACTAAAGTCATATGGGTACACATGTTTGAAAATGATTTTTTTTTTTTTATTCTAAGCACTCATGTGCCCGATGACATAGCATAGAAGTATGGAAGGAGACAATGACTACTAGGGGGAAACTAGAGGTCACTGCCATACCCTCTATATAGTACCATCATCCTAATGGATTATGCTACTGTATATTCCTGGACCAGAGCTATTCTATTATAATTAATATATATTTTAATATGTCTTTGTATTAGGCCCTTACTCTTTTCCCCATTTTTAGCTTTGTACTCATTTTACTATGTTAATCCAATCCATAACCACCACCACCACCACTACCATACATTGTTGTCATGTCAATTCTGACTCATAGCAACAATTTAGGGCAGAGTATAATTGCCTATATTCATGGAGCAAGGTCAACAAAAAAGAAGAAGACCTTTGAAAAGATGGATTGACACAGCAGCTGCAACATGGGTTCAAATACAGAATGATTGAAAGGTTGATGCAAGATAGGGTAGTAGTTCATTCAGTTGTACATAGGGGTGTTATGAGTCAGA
>NW_006921889.1:581528-587582 GCF_000298275.1 Orycteropus afer afer
GCAATCCTACTTCCGTAGTGATACTGCCTCGGAAACCCAAGGAGGGGTCGCTATGAGTCGGGGCCGACTCGACGGCACATAACAACAACAACATGTTTTATACATACAGACATATCTCATAGATATTCCAGACCACCACAATGAAGTGAATACTGCAATAATGCAAGTCACATGAGTTTTTTTTTTTTTTTTTTTTCCCAATGCATATAAAGTTATGTTTACACTACTCTGTAGTCTTTTAAAGAGCTCTGGTGGTTCAGTGCCTCAGGCATTTGACTGCTAACCAGAAGGCTGGCTATTCAAACCCACCAGCCACTCCACGGAAGATAGACTTTACTTCTGTAAAGATTTACTGACTCAGAAACTCAGTGGAGGTCACTATGAGTCAGAATCCACTCAAAGGCAGTAGGTTTGTTTTTTTTTGGGTTTGCAGTCTATTAAGTGTGCAATAACATCAGGAAAAAAGTTTTAAATATTGTGAGGATTTCCAAAATCTGTCACAGAGAGATGAAGTGAGCACATGATGTTGAAAAAATGGTGCTGATAGACTTGCTCAATGCAGGATTAACACAAAACTTCTTCAATTTGTTGAAAGCACATTATCTGTGAATCTCACTAAAGTGAAGTGCAAGGAAACGAAGCATGCTTGTATATATAATATTACTTTATTATGGATTGGTTATATAGTAGTACCTTAGATATGTGTATATGCTTACATGTAAAATATATAAGGTAATATTAATATCCAATCCATATATATAATAATATTACTTTAATAGATTAGATTAATGTGTAATAAAACATGTAGATTTTAACATGCAATAAAACATGTAGTAAAAGATCATGTGTATATAATTTCTACTTAAAAGAAATTACTGAGTAATATCTCAGAAAATGTCACCAGCCACCACATCCAATATAGGTCCCCACTACTAAAATAATTCTTATGCTTCTACATAATAAAAGCAAATAGTTCAATATACAACATTAATAGAGCAAAGAAAAGTCCACATGATCACCTCAGTTGATGTAGTAACAACATTTGACAACAAGTAACAACCTTTTACATTTAAAAAGGAAAAAAATCCACTCAGCAAACTCGGAATAACAGGTTACCACCTCAACATGATAAAAGGCATTTATGAAATCCACCTGCCTGCAACATCATGCTCAATGATTAGAGACTAAAAGATTTCCCCTTAAGATCAGAAATAAGAAAAGGATGCTGGCTTTCCAATGCTATTCAATATTACACTGGAAGTTTTAGCCAAAGCAAACCAAAAAAAAAAAAAACTCACTGCCATTGAGTCGGATCCAACTCATAGCAACCCTTCTTTCGGTTTCTGAGGTGATATCACTACAGGAATAGATTACCCAACCTTCCTTCCAAGGAGTGGCTGGTGGGTTTGAACCACAAGCCTTCTGGTTAGCAGTCAAATGCCTTAGGCACTATGCCACCAGAGCTCCTTAGCCAAAGCAAGTAGGTAAGAAAAATAAGACATTCAAATTGGGAAAGAGAAGATGGAACTATCTCTATTCACAAATGGCATGATCTTATTTATATAAAATTCCAAAGACTCAATGAAAACAAAAACTACAAGTGTTAAGAAATGAATTTGATAAAGTTGCAAAGCACAAGATCAGTATGCAAAATTAGTTGTGTTTCTCTATACTGCAAATTAAAAATCCAAAAGGGAAATTAAGAAAATTAACCCAGTTATAATGGCATTCAAAACAATAAATTTACTAGGAAAAAATTTAACTGAGTTTCTGAGATGCTTGTACACTGAAAATTCCAAAAATTGCTAAAATAAGTTAATAAATAAACAATTGCCATAAAATCAATTACAACTTACAGTGACCACACGTGTGCCAGAGTAGAACTGTGCTCCGTAAGGTTCTCAACAGCTGCTGTCTTTTAGAAGTGGATTTTCAGAGCTTTCTTCTAAGGTACCGCTGGGTGAATTTGAACTACCGACATTTTAAGGTGAATATCTAATACTCATCTTAAAATCTTGGTGGTTCATGGCCAAGTTCAAAGAGCAAAGATGTCTCTTTGAAGACTAAAATGCGTTTAACCCAAGTCATGGTTTTTTCAATAACCTCATATGCATGTGAAAGCTGTTGTTGTTGTTAGGTGCTATTGAGCCATCTCCAACTCATAGAGACTGTATGCACAGTGGAACGAAATACTGCCCAGTCCCATGCCAGCTCCACAATCCTTGCTATTCTTGAGCCCATCACCATAGCCACTGTGTCAATCCACCTCATTGAGGATCTTCCCCTCTTTCTATGACCCCACACCTAACCAAGCATGACATCCTTCTCCAGGGCATGGTCCCTTCTGACCACATGACCAAAGTAGGCGAGATGAAGTCTGGCCATTCTCACTTCCAAGGAACATTCCAGCTGTACTCTTCTTCCAGGACATATTTGTTAGTTCTTTTAGCAGTCCATGGTACTTTCAGCATTCTTTGTCAGTACCACATCTCAAAAGCATCAACTCTTCTTCGGTCTTCCTTATTCATTGTCCAGCTCTCACATGCATATGAGGCAATTGAAAGCTGGACAATGAATAAGGAAGACCAAAGAAGAGTTAGTGCTTTTGAGTTGTGGTGTTGGCGAAGAATAGTGAAAGTACCGTGGACTGCCAGATGAATGAATAGATCTGTCCTGGAAGAAGTGCAGCCAGAATGCTCCTTGGAAGTGAGAATGGCCAGACTTTGTCTCACCAACTTTGGCCATGTTGTCAGAAGGGACCATCCATAGAAGGAAAGGGGAAGGCCCTCAATGAGATGGATTGACACAGTGGCTGCAACAATGGGCTCTGGTATAGCAAAGATTGTGAGGCTGGCTCAGGACTGGGCAATGTTTAGTTCTGTTCTGCATGAGGTCACTATGAGTCAAAGCTGACTCAATGGCACTTAACAACAACATAAACATCTAACTATCTGTAGCACACCAGAAACCTAAATAAGTGGAAGGTTATCACATGTTCAGAGATTGGAAGACTTAATATTGTTAAGATTTAGTACTATCCAAAGCAATCCACAGATTTAATGTAATCCCTATTAAAATTTTACTGACTTTTTTTTTTTTTGCTGAAATGGAAAAATCATTCCTCAAAGGAACTTTGGCAGTGTAGTGGTTAAGGTATTCAACTGTTACATAAAAGTTCAGTGATTCAAACCCACCAGCTTCTCTGCAGAAGAAAAACAAGGCAATCTGCTTCTGTAAAGATTTATGGCCTTGGAAACTCAATGGGAGTTGCTATGAGTTGGAATCGACTCAATAGCAGTAAGTTTGGTGGGGGTTTGTTTTGTTTTGTTTGTGTGTGTATGTAATTTTCAAATTAATATGGAGTTTCAGTAGTCCCCAAATAGCCAGACAAATCATTGAAAAACCAGAACAAAGTTAGAGGATTCATACTTCCTGATTAAAAAACTTATTTCTTAGCTACAATTATTGAAATTGTGTGGTACTGGCATAAGGGTACACATATAGAGCAATAGAATAGAATTGGGAGTCCAGAAATAAATCTTTACACCTCACTAAAAGGAGAAAAAATAGTATCTTCAACAAGTAATACTGGCACAGTTGGGTATCTACATGCAAAACAATGAAGTTAGACTGCTGTCTAACACCATCTAGTCATGCATTTTTCCACTTTGCTCACTAGAGTCCTTAACATTTAATCATAGTTATTTTAAATTCCTTGCCTAATATTCCAAAGTCTCTGTTATTTATCTCAGTCTTGTCCTGATGTTTGTTTTGCCTCTTTAGACTCTGATTGTTTCATTTTGTTTTTTTGCTTTTTTGTATGCCTTATAATTATTTGTTAAAATCTGGATATGGTTGGGATCTGAGATACACAGGCCTTTAATGTGAAATTTTTGTATTAATCTGACTAGGACTTGGGCTGTGATTGTTTTCTGTACTTGTAAGTTCCAGAGGCTTCAATTTCCTCTAATATCCTTATTTTTTCCTCCTCAGTTGCACTTGAGTTTCCCTAAAACTTCTTTCTTAACTAGTCTATGCCCATCAGCTCCTTCAGCTGTAATCCACTATTATTATATTAGAGCCCTGTTGATATAAGTGTAGGGGTGAGAAAATATTCTATAATTTAAAGACTAAGTCTAAGCCTTTTAGTGAGCCTGTGTTCTCATGCTATGAACAAGTCTTTCTTCATTTTTTTCTTCCATTAGGTGAAACAGGAAAGTAAGAATTGGCTGAAGTTCGGCGATTTCCCTTCCTTTGAATGCCATTTTTGTTGTTATTAGTTGTCATGGAATCAATCCAACTCATAGCAAACCTACATACAGTAGAATGAAACACTCCCTAGACCAATGCCATCCTCACAATTGTTGTTATGTTTAAGCCCATTGTTGTACCACTATGTCAATCCATTTCATTGAAAGTCTTCCTCTTTTTTTGCTGACTCGCAAGTGGGATAAAACTCTGATAAAGTCTTTTTCTCTACAGATCACTTATGGTGAATGCTCAGAATGTTTCAAAATTACTGCTTTTTCCCTTTCCTTTGGAAGAAACCACCAGTCATCAGTCAGTTTTTCATATTGTAGTGGCTTGCATGTTGCTGTGAGGCTGGAGGCTATGCCACCACTATTTCAAATACCAGCAAGTCACCATGACAGACAGGTTTCAGCAGAGCTTCCAGACGAAGACAGACATGGGAGAAGGAAGGGGCCATCCACTTCTCAAAGAATTAGCCAGTGAAAACCTTATGAATAGCAGTGAAACATTGTCTCATACATTACTTGAAAACTTCATGAATAGCTGTGAAATATTGTCTGAGACAGTGCTGAAAGATGAACTCCTCAGGTCAGAAGGAACTCAAAATACAACTAGGGAAGAGCTGCCTCCTCAAAGTAGAATTTATCTTAATGATGTGGATAGAGCAAAGATTTTGTTACCTCCATTTACTGATGGGGTAAGACTCAAAATGAGCAGAAACAGCTGCAAACATCCATTAATAATTGGAACGTGGAATGTAAGAAGTATGAATCTAGGAAAAATAGAAGTTGCCAAAAATGAAATGGAATGCCTAAAGATTGATATCCTAGGCATTAGTAAGCTGAAATGTACTGGTATTTTCCATTTTGAATGAAACAATGATATGATCTACTATGCCGAAAATGACAAATTGAAAAGGAATAGGTGTGGCATTCATTGTCAAAAAGAATATTTTAAGATCCACCCTGAAATTCAATGCTGTCAGTGAGGATAATATCCATATGTCTACAAAGAAGACCACTTACTACTACTACTACTATTCAAATTTACACACACACCACTAAAGCCAAAGGCAAGGAAATGAAAGATTTTTACCTACTTCTACAGTCTGAAATTGACCAAACATGCAATCCAGATGTATTTATGATTACTGGAATGGGAATGCAAAATTGGAAAGAAAAAAGAGTTACCAGAAGTTAGAAAATTTGGCCTTGCTGATAGAAATGACACTGGAGATTGCATGATAGAATTTTGCAGACCAATGACTTATTCATTGCAAATACCTTTTTTCAACAACATAAACAGTGACTATACATGTGGACCTCACCAGATGGGATACACAGGAATCAGGTCAACTACATCAGTGGAACAAGATGATGGAGAAGCTCAATATCTTCAGCCAAAACAAGACCAAGGGGTGACTATGGAACAGACCATCAAATGCTCATATGCAAGTTCAAATTGAAGTTGAAGACAATTAAAACAAGTACACAAGAGCCAAAATATGACCATGATTATGTCTCACCTGAATTTAGAGATCATCTGAAGAATAGATTTGATGCATCAAACACCAATAAACAAAAACCAGAGGAATTGTCGGATGACATCAAGAACATAACACATGAAGAAAGTAAAAGGTTATTAAAAAGACAGGAAAGAAAGAAAAGACCAAAATGGATGTCAGAAGAGACTCTGAAACTTGCCCTTGAATGGAGAGTAGCTAAAGCAAATGGAGGAATCCACAGGTAAAAGAGCTGAACAGATGATTTCAAAGAGCAACTCGAGAAAACAAAGGTGATTATG
>NW_006921889.1:588107-589414 GCF_000298275.1 Orycteropus afer afer
GATCTTGGCTCAAAGGAAAGAATACCAAAAAGATGTTTACTTGTGTTTATTGACTATCCACACAGTTTTCGATCATATGGGTCATAACAAATTATGGATAACATTGAAAAGAATGAGAATTCTGGGACACTTAAGTATGCTCATGAGGAACCTGTACAGAGACCAGGCTGTCATTAAAACAGAATAAGGAGATAGTACATGGCTTGAAATCAAGAAGAGTGTGTGTGTGGGTTGTAATCTTTCACCATACTTATTCAATCTGTATGCTGAGCAAATAATCAGAGAAGCTGGACTATATGAAGAAGAGCATGGTATCAAGATAAGAAGACTCATTAACAACCTGTGATATGCAGATGACACAATCTTGCTTGCTGAAAGTGAGGATAACTTGAAGCATTTACTAATAAAGATTAAAGACTACTGTCTGAAGTATGGAGTTCACCTCAATGTAAAGAAAATAAAAATCCTCACAACTGGACCAAGAAGCACCATCATGGTAAGTGGAGAAAAGATTGAAGTTGTCAAAAGATTTCATTTCACTTGGCTCCAAAATTGACATCAATGGAAATAGCAGTCAAGAAAATAGATGACATATTGCACTGGGAAAATCTACTGCAAAAGTTCTCTTTAAAGTGCTGAAGAGGAAAAACATCTCTTTGAAGACTAAGGTGTGCCTAATTCAAGCCATGGTATTTTCAATCGCCTTATATGAGTGTGAGATCTGGACAATGAATAAGGAAGACTGAATAATTGATGCTTTTGAGTTGTGGTGCTGGTGAAGGATGCTGAAAGTACCATGGACTTCTAAAAGAACTAACAAATCTGTCCTGGAGGAAGTAGAGCCAGAATGCTCCTTGGAAGCTAGAATGGACAGACTTCGTCTCGCCTACTTCAGTCATATTATCAGAAGGGACCGTTCCCTGGAGAAAGATGTCATGCTTGGTAAGGTGGAGGGTCAACGAAAGAGGTGACAGCCCTCAACGAAATGCATTGACACAGTGGCTGCAGCGATGGGCTCAAGTATAGCAGGGATCACAGAGCTGGCACAGGACCAGACGATGTTTCATTCTGCTGTGCATAGGGTCCCTATGAGTTGGAGGCGACTCGACGGCACCTAACAACAGTATATGCATGGTTCAAGCATGCCATAAGCTAGAGACCATTCCCAAAGCTGCTCCTTATATATGGGAAGCAGACCACATCCCTAAAACAGCTACTCAGCTTCTTGTGGTAGATCCCATTGTGATAGTTGGAGCTGTGTGTCAACTTGGCTGAACCCCAGTTCTGTGTGGTTGTTCCCATGAAGG
>NW_006921889.1:590414-592944 GCF_000298275.1 Orycteropus afer afer
AAATATGTAAGATCTCACAAAATTGGATATAAAAATCAGTAAACTAACAGTTTTGAAAAATATTTCTTGCCTTTACACCCCAACTGTATTAAACAAATAACAAGAAGCTGATCTTTGCAGAATAGGTACACAAAGTTTTGTCCAATTCTAGTAGAATGACAATCTGAACAACTGTCAATTACCCTTGATATTTTCTCTATGACAAGAATAGAATAGTAAAAGTCAAGTAATATAATTTCAGGGGTACAAAAGGCCCCAAAGTGAATAGAAATCCTTTTTTATAAGCTTGCTGATACCTCAAATCCCACATTCCACAATCCACCTCATCTGGTTAAGGATTTAATCCCTGATTAAATGCAGATATCCCCTGGGTAAAGTTCCTCATCAATTATTTATTACTCAGTCAAAAAATAATTTGAGAACAGGTTTTGTCAAGGGATACAGTAAATGAGTATAAGGATCTTGAGATCCAGGAAAAGAAGGATTAAGAGGCTCAGCCAATGAACTTCACTTACTCCACAGTTTTGCCTACATTCAGCTTCATGTTTCCTCATGTTGAATATATGATGTCTTTTTGAGTAAGGTATTTCAGAGACCTAGGTCATCTTTCACATACCTGGAGATAGGGTTGGGGAGGGCAAGAAGGTGATGTCTCTCAGATGTGTGAATTACACAGTCCTCTCTTTATTCCCTATTTGACCCTTACATCTCTCATTTGAAGGAAAAGGCAGTATACCAAAGTGAGTGACAAGCACAATAACACTTAAGAAAAGGATGACACAGAGAGACTACAAGAGGTACAGACAACAAAGATAAACACTTTTACATACATAATAGTGCATTATCAGTAATAAAACACATTAATCTGCAGATGGACACATAGGTAGGCTAAATGATCAGGTAGGTCTGGGCAAAAGGGAATATACCTATAACCATATATAAGTTTGGCAGACAATATTTCTACATTCATACCTGTTTGTACTATAAGAATGTCCATATATATAATAGAGCTGGTGGGGCAGAGTGATGATGACTTCCAAGGCTAATAACCCTAAGGGAATGAGTCCCGGGGTCCATGGGCTCAAGACTGTAGTTGCTGGGGCATCAGGCTTAATTGGCTTAACATACTAGAAACATTGTTCTGTATCCTACTTTGGTGAGTGGGGACTCGGGTCTTAGAAGCTAGCAAGTGGCCACCTAGGATGCAATGGTTCATCTCTCCTCATCTAGATGAAAGAATAAGAAGGAGGGCCAGGGATACTTGGAAACAATTTATCCAAAGGACTAGTGGACCATGTGAGCCTCAGCTTACCTGACTCTGATACTAATAGAACTATATGGTGCCCTGGCTACCACAATGATTCAGAAGGGGATCAGAGTGGGAAATCCTGAGTGCAGTGGGAGAAAACTGTGGAACAAAACTCAAAATCACAAAAAAAACCAAAAACAAAAAAAGGTTACTGGTCTGATGGAGACTGGTGAAATCCTCAAACCCTCAAGATTATGGGCCCTGGTTACCCTTCAGGCCTGAAATCAAACTCACTCCTGTGGTTTCCAGCCAAATAGTAAAACCAAAAAAGAAACTAAATCCATTGCCATTGAATCGATTCTGACTCATAGCAACTTCCATTGGGTTTTCAAGGCTGTAAGTCTTTATGGAAGTTTATTGCCTTATCTTCCTCCCATGGAGCAACTGGTGGGTTTGAACCACTGACCTTCTGGTTAGCAGCCAAGTGTCTTACCCACTACACTATCAGAGCTCTTTGACAGGTGTGTAAGGTGAACATTTGCACCAGTTAGGTGCACTTCTTGAAATAGTCAATCTTGGGAGATCAGAAGGGCAGTATCTACACAGGGAGAAAACTCAGAGGGCAGGAAAACAGGACGGAAGGACACAGGGAAAAGGTAGCCACAGGGAGGAAGTGGGAATTGCGACCAATGTCATGAAACAAAAGTGAATGAACTGTTGTATAGAAAATGAATTTGCTCCGTAAACTTTCACCCAAATCACAATAAAACAAATTTTAAAAGTAAAAAGTTTCAGCACAATTAATGAGATCATTTCTTTGCAAACTTAGTCATAAAGGGTATTAATAATAATATTTTCATGGAGTAAAATCTATTTAGAACCCTCAATGCATGAGTGGATTTCAATTACTCACCCTATTTTTTTAATTATGCAAATCACCACATTAGAAGATAACTCACTTTAAAATATGTATTCATTACGCTCATCTTCATAGCACTTCTCCAGGAAATACTAGATCAATTGGTCACTACCAGATATTGAATTATATTAAAGACTTCAGAGGAAATATAGCAGAGTAAATATAGACTTACAAACACTACCTTACCTGAAGCTAAATTAATGAACCTAAGAAGTAAAATTAACAAAGAAAATAGGGGAAAAAATGCTGTAACAGGAAAATGGATACAACTATGAATTCTAAAATTTAAAACATATCTCTAGATAAAATTTTGTGAATTAATGTGAGATTTCCCTATCTATCACTTCCCCCTACTAAATACA
>NW_006921889.1:593769-600790 GCF_000298275.1 Orycteropus afer afer
CTCGATGGCACATGACAACAACAACAACAAGATACTAATCTGAATCCAGAGGAACACAAAAAGCACACTAGTAAAAGTAACTCTATAGCTAAATACAAAAGGAAGTATGAATCTAGTCTTTGTAATTATTTTTATCCTTTTTGATTTAAAAGACAACTGCATAAAACAGTCATTATAAATCTGTTTTACTTAGCGTGCAATGTATAAAGATGTACTTTGTATGACAATAACAGCACAAAGAATGGAATAATGGAGCTATTTTGGAACAAAGTTTTATATTCTATTGAAATTAAGTTAGTAGTAATCTGAACTAGATTGCTGTAAATTAAGCTGTTAATTTTAATCTCAAAGGAAACCAGTAAGAAAATAACTCAACAAATTCTAAGGCAAAAATTGCTCATAAAGACAAAGGACACATGTTCTCATGATAAAAGAGAACATTCATCAAGAAAATATAACAATGGAAAACCTAATGATAGAGCCCAAAATGCATGAAGCAATGACTGACAGAACTGAAGGGAAAAATAGACAACTCAATAATAGTAGTTAGACACTTTAATACTCGTTTTCAGTAATGGATAAAATAACTAGACGGAAAATCCACATAGAAATAAAAGACTTGAACAACAATATAAACCATCTAAACCTAACAGACATCTGTAGAGCATTTCACCCGACAAGAGTAAAATACACATTCTTTTCAAGCGTACATGGAACATTCTCCAGAACAGACTATATGTTAGCTCATAAAAAAGCCTCAACAACTGTAAAAGGATTGGAATCAAGAAAGAGTGCTCTCTGATCACAATGGAATGAAATTAAATATTAATAAGAGAAGGAAATTTTTAAAATTCACAAATACATCAAATTTCAACAGCATACTTCTCAATGGGTCAGAAAAAAAATAACAAGGAAATTATAAAATACATGCAGATGAATGAAAAATAAAATATATACACCAAAATTTATGAGATACAGCTAAAGCAGCTCACAGAAGAGAATTTATAGCTGTAAAAGCCTACACTAAAAAATAAATATTTCAAATCAATACATTTACCTTCCACTTTAAGAAACTGAAAATGAGGAGCAAATTAAATGCAAACTAAGAATTAATAAAGTAAACAATCACAAAAAAAAAGTGTGAAGGCAGCATCATCTGACTTCATCTAACTTCGCTAGTGGAAAGAAGCACCAAGATCAGCAGCCCAAGGCTGATTCCTATGAGGTCAGACATGCTGATACCCTCCAACCTTTTTACCAGTTCTGACCTCAACCATCCCTCCCACAGTACTGTCTACTTCTCTGCTGGACTTGATAATTCATTGCAATGGCCACACAGAACCCAAAGACAATACTCACAACTATGGGATTTATAATGGAAGTAACAAGTTACAAATCAGGATCAGAAACAAGTCAGGATACGGTTTTTCAATGCGGACAGCTTCTTCTCAGCTGTGCCTCAGGCATGCTTTTCTCTGGCCTTAGCCTTTGCCCTGCTTGGGAAAATGTTACAAAGGTCTTTTAGCTCAGCAGATAGGTGCCCAGACAGGCACACCATTCAACCAGAAAGAGTCCTGTCCAAAGGCACTCAGCTTTCTCACGCCAAAGGCTGGGAAGCCTGATGCTCTGTCTCAGGCTGATCTCTTGGTTCTGTTGCTTCTACTTCCTCTGCTACTGCTGTCCATTTGCCAACTCTCTGCCATCTCAGAGCAGGGATCTCAGGTCCAAGGATGAGCTCCACTCCCAGCTCTTCTTTCTAGATAGTATTGAGATCCCCCTTTTCTGCACCTGGACTGGCACATTTTAAGTCTGGCAAGATAAAAAAAAAAAAAAAATCCCATGTTAGGGTCCCATACACCTCATTTCCATGGCCTCACTCCCAAAAAAACATCATTGAAAAGACAGAAAAGGAAGAGAAGACCAAAATGGATGTCAAAAGAAACTTTGAAATTTGCTCTTGAATGGAGAGTAGCTAAAGGTAATGAAAGAAATGATGAAATAAATAATCTGAACAGAATATTTCAAAATGTAGTTCGAGAAAAAAAAAAGTAAAATAATGTAATGAAATTTGCAAAGACCTAGAATTAGAAAAAAACAAAGGAGAAGACACGCTCAGCATTTCTCAAGCTGAGAGAACTGAAGAAAAAACTCAAGCCTCAAGTTGTAATATTGAAGGAGCCTATGGGCAAAATCCACCACACTATCTGTCAGTTTCTCATACTGTTGTGGTTGCATTTTGCTATTAGGTTGGAAGCTATACCACCACTATCTCAAATACCAGCATGGTCACCCATGGTGAACACATTTCAGCAGAGCTTCCAGACTAAGACAGACTCAGAAAGTAGGGGCCATCCACTTCTCAAAGAATTGGCCAGTGAAAACCTTTTGAATATCAGTGAAAGGCTGTCTGATATATTATTGGAAAACTTCATGAATAGCCCTGAAGCTTATCCAATATAGTGCCAGAAGATGAGCCACTCAGGTCAGAAGGCATTCAAAATGCAACTGGGAAAGAGTTGCCTCCTCAGAGTGAAGTCAATCTTAGTGATGTGAATGGAGCAAAGTTTTTGGGACCTCCAGTTGGTTGTGGGGAACAATGCAAAATGAGAAGATACAGCTGCAAATATCCATTAATAAATTGGAATGTGGAATGTGTATGAAGTATGAATCTAGGAAAATCAGAAGTTCTCAAAAATGAAATGGAACACATAAAGACCAATATCCTAGGTGTTACTGAGCCTAAATGGACTGGTATTGGTGATTTTGAATCAGACAATCATATCACCTATTATGTCAGAAATGGAAAATTGAAGGGGAAAGACGTGGCAATTATTGTCACAAAGAATGTTTCAAGATCTATCCTGAAGTACAGTGCTGCCAGTGATAGGCTAATATCCATGGGCCTACAAGGAAGACCAGTCAATACTACTATTATTCAAATTTACTCACCAACTACTAAAGTCAAAGATGAGAAAACTGAAGATTTTTACCATTTTTGCAGCCTGAAATTGACCAAACATGCAATCAAGATGTATTTATTATTACTAGTGATTGGAATGTGAAAGTTTGGAACAAAGATCTGGCCTTGGTGACAGAAATGATGCTGGAGATCACATGATAAGATTTTGTAAGACTAGTATCTTATTCATTGAAAACATTTTTTGAACAACATAAATGGCAACTATACACATGGACCTCGCCAGATGGAATACACAGGAATCAGATTGACTGGATCTGTGGAAATAGAAGATGGAGAAACTCAATATCTTTAGCCAAAACATGGCCAGAAGCTGACTGTGGAACAGACCATCAATTTCTCATACTGAAGTTCAGGTTGAAACTGAAGACAATTAAAACAAGTCCATGAGAGCTAAAATATGACCTTGATTCCACCTCACTTGAATTTAGAGATCATCTGAAGAATAGACTTCACACTTTAAACACCAATGACTGAAAGCCAGGCAAATTGTGGGGTGATATCAAGAACATCATCCATGAAGAAAGCAAAAGGTCATTAAAAAGACAGGAGAGGAAGAAAACACCAAACGGATGTCAGAAGAGACTCTAAAACTTGTTCTTGGACAGAGCTAAAGCAAATGGAAGAAATGACAAGATAAAGGAGTTGAACAGAAGATTTCAAAGAGCAACTTAAGAAGACAAAGTCAATTATTGTAATGAAATATGCAAAGTCCTGGAGTTAGAAAACCAAAAGGAAGGACACACTTGACATTTCTCAAGCTGAAAGAACGAAAGAAAAAATTCAAGCCTCGAGTTGTAATATTGAAAGATTCTATGGGCAAAATATTGAATGATGCAGAAACATCAAAAGAAGATGGAAGGAATATACAGAGTCAATTACACTGAAAAGAACTGGTGGATATGCAACTATTTCAGGAGGTGGCATATAATCAAGAACCAATGGTCGCAGCCCAATGGTAGTAAGACTTACATGCAGAACACCCAACCCAGGACAATGCACCCACCTACTCTATGGAGATACACCATTGGAGCAATCAGCCATGGGCACCAGAGGGGCAGCATTCACATGGAGGGAAAGCTAGACAGACAGGAAGGCATAACTAAGAAGGCCACAGGGATGGGGGGGGTCACAGGGAAGCGAAAGAAGTAGAGTGGATTAGGGTTAGGGATAGTAATTGGGGAGTGAAACCAAATGTACACAAACTGTTAAATGTAAAACAAATTCTGCTCTGTAAATTTTCAACCAAAACACACAAAGTAAATAAATAAATAAATAGAATAAAAAATGGTATTGAAGGAAGAAGTCCAAGCAGCACTGAAGGAATTCAAGTTTTGAAAAATAAGTCTCCAGTAGTTGACACAATATCCAATGAAATGTTCCAACAAATGGATGCCACACTGGAGGCACTTATCTATGTCAAGAAATTTGGAAGACAGCTACCTGGCCAACTGACTGGAAGAGAGCCATATTTGTACCTATTCCAAAGAAAGGTGAACCAACAGAATGTGGAAATTAATTAACAGTATTATTAATATCACATGCAAGTAATGTTTTGCTGGAGACAATTCAAAAATGGTTGCAGTGGTACACTGACAGGAAACTTCCAGAAATGTAACCTGGATTCAAAAGAGGACATGGAATGAAGGTTATCATTGCTGATGTCAGACGTATCTTGGCTGAAAGCAAAGGATACTAGAAAGATGTTTACTTGTGTTTTGTCAACTATGCAAAGCCATTCACGTCTGTGGATCATAAAAAAATTATGGATAACATTGTGAATAATGGGGATTCCAGAACTCTTAATTGTGCTCATGAGGAACCTGTACATAGACCAGGAGGCTGTTGTTCAAACAGAACAAGAAGATTCTGCATGGTTTAAAATCAGGAAAGATGTGTTTCAGGATTGTATTATTTCACCATACTTATTCAATCTGTATGCTGACCAAATAATCCAAGAGCTAGACTATATGAAGTAGAACGTGGCCAAATGCCTTAAGCACTACGCCACCTGATATGTCTATCAGAATTGGAGGAATACTCATTTACAACCTGTGATATGCAGATGACCCAACCTTGCTTCCTGAAAGTGAAGATGACTTGAAGCACTTACTGATGAAGATTAAAGACTACAGTATGGCTTACACCTCAACATAAAGAAAATTAATACCTTCACAAGTGGACCAATAAGCAGCATCACAATAAATGGAGAAAAGACTGAAGTTGTCAAAGATTTCGTATTGCTTGGATCCACAATCAACACTCATAGAAGCAGCAGTCAAGAAATCAGATGACGTATTGTACTGGGAAAATCTGCTGTAAAAGACATCTTTAAAGTGCTGAAGAGCAAAGACATCACTTTGAAGAGTAAGGTGTGCCTAACCCAAGCCTTGATATTTTCAATCACCTCATATGCATGTGAAAGCTGGACAATGAATAAGAAAAGTTGATGTTTTTGAGTTACGGTGTTGAAGAATACTGAAAGTACCATGGACTACGAGAAGAACTAACAAATCTGCCCTGGAGGAAGTGCAGCCAGAATGCTCCTTGGAAGCAAGAATGGCCAGACTTTGTCTCACCTACTTAGGTCATGTTGTCAGAAGGGACCAGTCCCTGGAGAAGCATATCATGCTTGGTAAAGTGGAGGGTCATCAGAAAAAGGGGAAGACCCTCAATGAGATGGATTGACGTAGTAGCTGCAAAGATGGGCTCTGGTATAGAAAGAATTGTGAGGATCGTGTGGGACTGGGCAGCCTTTTGTTCTGCTGTAGATGGGATCGCTATGAGTCAGAGCCAACTTGATGACACCTAACAACAACATGGGCAAAATAATGAATACTGCAGGAAGCATCAAAAGAAGATGGAAGGAATACACAGGATCATTGTACACAAAAGAATAGCTTGATGTTCATCCATTTCAGGAAGTAGCATATGATCAAGAATCCTGCCCACTCTAGTAAACCTTCTCTGGTTACTTCTTCAGAGTATGTAGTCGATTTCTTGCCATGACACTAATGATGTAACAGTAGATCTGATAAAAATAGGTTGAGGATAGTAACTTGAACCCTGAGCCACAATCTATTGTCAATTGTATAATTGATAATTAAAAATAATTTCTGTATAATTTTCAAAGTCATAATTTTTACTTTCATTTAATTTGCCTCCTTTTACTATTACAATCCAATGCACAAGACATTAAAAAAAAATTCTCGCTTCCATCGAGTTGATTCTGACTTGTAGTGACTCTATATACAGCAGAACAAGGCTGTAAATCTTTACAGAAGCAGATTGCCTCATCTTTCTGCCCTGGGACAGCATGTGGGTTCAAACCACTAATCTTTTGGTTAACAGCCACATGCCTGAAGCACTGCCCTATCAGAGCTCCTTAGTGCATGTTGTTGTTGTTGTTATGTGCCATCAAGTCGTACCTGACTCATAACGACCTCTCCATGGATTTCTGAGGCAGTATCACTACGGAAGTAGATTGCCCAACCTTCCCTCTGAGGAGTGGCTGGTGGGTTTGAACCACCAGCCTTCTGGTTAGCAGTCAAGTGTCATAATATGAATGACTTGTTATATGACCTTGAAAAAGTCATATCACTTTCCTGAAGTTCAGTTTTGCGATGAGTTTAGTGGACATGGAATTACTCTGCTTCTAGAAGTTCTTTCTTTTCTTTTCTTTTTTTTTTTTTTTTTGTTTGTTTTTTGAAAACTTTATTGAGCTATAATTCACGTTTCACACAATTTTCCCATTTAAAGTGTGCAATTCAATGGTTTTTAGTATATTCACAGAGTTTTCACAGACCTAAAAAATTCAGTCTTTATTGTACAGAGGAGCAAAATGCAAAAGAACCAATAATTTCCATTTAATGATGGTAAGATTTAGTATTTTTTTTTCTCTAGTTGTGTTATTCTTTACAAGCTTGCTTAAAGGAAAGAAGGTGCTTACCAATGATAAAGTCATCTTTAATGAAAAGAAATGTCATTAATGAAGAGAAATAGCAGCTTTCTCTCAAAGCGCATTCATCGTCTCTGAAAGGACAC
>NW_006921889.1:601402-602111 GCF_000298275.1 Orycteropus afer afer
TCTATTGTGATGAGCAAAGATGCCTATTAGTTACTAAACAGTCCAAATAATAAGCCTGGTTAGTTCCTCTAGAGCCAAACACACAAGCACCAGTTGGTTAACAGATGCCAGACTCTTACACATTTGGATTGCTAGTGCAATTAATCTGTCACTTTTTGACATGTGATCAATATTCTAATAATTGAACCTTAAGAAGAATGAGTAAACATCGTCTTTGCACTCATGCTGTAAAGAAGTAAAGCACAAATGAATTTTCCAGGTCACAGGAACTTCCATCATCAAAAGTTTCGTCATTTTAGATGGAAATCTTTCTAAATGTATAAGCTTTATGGTACATGTTTTCCAAGAGAGTCCAGGTCCTTTTTCTAGGGAATCTCATTTCACATGCAGGAAAACATGTCATGCCAGTCAGCCCAACGCTTTCCACTTTCACAGAAAAGAAAACATGGTGCTGTGTGTCCTGATTACATGTGGAAGATGAGAGTCTTGCAAAAATCACCACTCTCCTTGTACATCCCTGACATGGCTGCCTCTAGTTCATTCACAGGAAGGCTAGGAGATTCTGAAGTCAACATATGACAGGGTACTTCATCTTTTTTCTTTTCTAGCTCCACAATTTCAGCCTCTCTTCCAAAGGGATTAGGTGAGGAGGGGAAACTCAGACCCGCCCAGAGTAGCAGGCCGGAAGAGCAGGAGAAAGGGGATAAAA
>NW_006921889.1:626908-628483 GCF_000298275.1 Orycteropus afer afer
ACCATTCCCAGCATGCTTTCTCTGGGTCTCTTGCTGCAACCTACATCTAGGAACGATAGGCAGTCACGCAACCCTGGACTTTGACAGGTGAGCCCTGCTCCATCTCTGGCCACAGCACCCAGAAGATAATTCTTAAATCTACAAATGGTCTCATGCAGCATTTTTTTTCCTCCTCCTCAAATAATATCCAATTACTGAGCACTGTGTTGGGAGAACCTGGGGAAATGCTAGAAGGAAACGCAGCTGAGAGCCACTGTGGTTTGACAGCTCTCCAGCTACTTTGAAAATATTTTGGCAAAAACAAGATTTTAAGTAAAACTGTTTCCTTTGGTAACATACCCAAGACTGCAGGTTTTACATTTTAAATCCTTGTTTTGGGCCAAAAGGGGAAAAAGAAAAGGGAAAAAGCTTTTCTTGAGGGAGGAAGATAGAATCTAAGGCACAGGAGGAATATTTTGCATGAGATGCAGGAATGAGGGTAAAGAGAGCAGTCGATGGCAGCATATTTCACATTCTCTACTGAGGAATCTCCCCGCATCAAAACACAACATTCTCTTTTGCCCTAGACGGCCTGCAAGGGAGTCTCTAGGGATGACCTGGCTATGATTTGTGTTATTGCTTATTAAGGATGATCAATGGCCAATTAAGGATGGTGAGACCACTGGGCCTTTTATTTGAAGCCATCCCACATTATAGCAGACACAAGAGGGAATGAACCGGATGGTGTTCATCTCAACCCACTAGTTGGTTCTTGGAGAATATGTTCATACCCTCTTGCTTCATTTTCTTCCTCATTTCAGCCAGGCACAAAACCGTCAGTTCTTGAGCATACTGAGCTCTTATCTATCCCAAGGCCTTTATAAATTCTGCTTCCTCTACCCACAATGCTCTGCTCCAAACCCCACCTCTTATTATCTATCTAACATGGCTTTTTCTTTTATTTTCAGATTAGATTCATTTTGTTCAGGGAAGCTTCCCCTTATCCTGATGATATTGACCTTCAAAGTCAAACCAGGAAATCATTTTTATTAACCCTGATTGGTTTATGGAGCAATCTTGTCTAAGATCAATTGTAACCAGGAGTCTGTGTTCAGACTGTGCCAATGATCCAATAAAGGATTTCTGACAATATAGTCAAAAGCCTTGACTGATGAACTATATAGTTCCAGGTTGCATTTTCCTTGAGAAAGTGAAATCTCTAATAATGGTATTTGGCTACCCGGCCATATCTAGATTCCACCTGTTTCTCATATAAAACACTGGTCTTTGAAACTCAGATTGCTGTTTGTCAGGCAAATATTTGGATACATTTTAGATAATAAATTAATAGAGAGATAAATTTTACACATTAAAAGTTACATTAAACTATTAAAAAAAATAATCCTTTTTGAACATGGAATAAAATATACATTAGATTTGTCCAAGGAGGACTTTGTGCACACAGTTAATAACAACTAACAGTGCTTATGACAATGTGGGGTTTTCTGTCAATTTTATCTTTAGCAATATGTACTACATGCAATCTTGCAGCATGAAAGAGGACCACACAGGCAACTCTCACTAATTTTCTGACTG
>NW_006921889.1:628903-635506 GCF_000298275.1 Orycteropus afer afer
GAGGTGATTACAATCTCATTTTATAATCCTGGGGGTTAGAATCTCACCATCAAGTTACCTGAAATGTATGCTTAAAGATCAATAAGATTGTTCTCCATTAGTCAATCTTACTGTTTTCATTGTTTTGACACACCTAGCCTAATTATGTGTGCAGAACACATGAAAGAAAACAATAGCTAAATGATAGTTTTCTAAGCAATATTTATCCAGGAGCTTTGGTGCTACAGTGCCTAAGGCATTTGACTGCTAACCAGAAGGATGACAGTACAAACCCACCAGCCACTCCTCAGAAGGAAGATTGGGTGATCTACTTCCGTAGTGATACTGCACCCAAGGAGGGGTCGTTATGAGTCGGATCTCACTTGATGGCAGTGAGTTTGTTTTTTTTTTTGGTTTTTTAATATTTATTCATTCTGAAAATGGTTGGAAAAACAGTGAGACTAATCTTAATACAATTTACACTGAAAAGTCTCAGAGTAAATTTACCACAGATTTACTATGAAATATCCGTAGGTTCTGTCCACTAATGCCTGTAACAAAAAGTTTCCTTTACTTTTATATATTTATCTTTTAAAATATATTCCACAGGGTATCAATCCTTTCATTCCTTCGGGGTTCCAATAATGATCCCATTCAACAGGCTGCCAATCTTGGTCACCACAAATAATTAACCCTACCATGAGGTATTTAAAATATGCGAAGGTTAAAAGATCATAAAAATGAGACCATATGTCCAAACATACCACATGTGCTTTGGCTAGGGAAATGTACATGTTAAGACAAATCTAACCAGCCTGCCAGGGAACTAGATCAAAACCAAAACAAAAAGATATTTTTTCATATAAGCTAGGTATTTCCATAGCACTTACCCTGAAGCTAGCAAAGATGAAAGAAGCCAATCCACAGACATATCTTCCTCGCAAATCTACCTTGCAGGTAGTCCCTGACTTATGATGTATTTGAGTTGCAATGAACAGCACTTATGACAGTCTGGGCTTTTTTTGTACATTTTAACTTTAGCAACATGTACTGCAATCAATGTTCCAGCATGTAAAAGGATAATATAGAAATCTCTTTCTGACTAGAAACACCAGCCCTATTCCCAGAGATAATCCAGATGATCCAAAACTTTCCACAATTGCAGTTATTTCCACAACTGACGAAATGCTGATGTCATCCACTTTTTTTTAAGGATATTTGTATTTTTTATGTGTGTATAATTAAAACACATCTGTACATTTATATGTAATGTTTCCAACCCCAAAAGACAAATAAAGATCAGATTTTTAAAGATACTGATAATAAAAAGCAGTAATAAGTAAAACTAAAAAATAAATAAGGAATTTTACTTACAGCAGAACCAACTAACAACCACATCTTCTTAAGTCAGGTATTACCTGTATTTAGGGAGATAGGCTGTGTTGGTCCAAATTCTGGTCGACAACTCTGTTAAATTAGTTAACATCTTAGCATGTTAGCAAAGTACTCATGTATAAAACAGATAAGACAGTTTCATTCTTCTGGAACGTTTTGAGAATTAAAAAGATAAACTAAAAGTGTTTGGAATGGTTCCTGGCCAATAATGAGGGTTGTTGCTCTCTTATAGGGGAAAAAAAAAAAAAAATGTACATTTAGTCTCCTTGGGAATGCTAATATTTAGGTACCCCTATTACTTATTTCAGGAGCTCTGGTGGCATAGTGCCTAAGGCATTTGACTGGTAACTAGAAGGCTGGTGGTTCAAACCCACCAGACACTCCTTGAAAGGAAGATTGGGCAATCTACTTCCATAGAGATACTGCCTCGGAAACCCAAGGTGGGGTTACTATGAGTCGCAATCGACTTGATGGCAGTGAGTTTGTTTTTTGGTTTATTACTTATTTCAAGGAGCTCTGGCAGTATAATGTGTAAAGCATTTGACTGCTAACAAGAAGGTCAGCGATTCAAACCCACCAGCTGCTCCACAGAAGGAAGATGAGGCAATCTACTTCCATAAAGATTTACAGCCTTGGAAACCCAGTGGGGGTAGCTAGGAGTCAGAATTGACTGGATGGCAGCGAGTTTGGTTTTGGTTTATTACTTATTTCATATTATGTTTAAAGGACACACTGGATATGGAAAGAACTCATCTATTTTTGCTAGGAGATGTCACCACCAAGTCCACCCTCCACATCTGACAGGTCAAACTCATCTGAGCTGAAGGAACCATTTATAACCAAAGTCTTTGTACTCCCCTGGGTGGGTCATCTGCAATTCTGTGAAGTTTACGTCACCCATGGGAAGAAGTTAAAAGAATATTCTTGAAGATCAGCACTAGGAAGAGGAGTTAGACAATGAAAATGTTGGGGTATGAAATGTAGGGGGTGGATTCAATCCATGCATTGTACAGATTTAATTTCTCAGAACAGATTGTACCTCACTTATTTTGGCAGAATGAATTGACTGTAAAACTGTCAAAAACGATAACAAAATTACTCTTTATAGCTGGTATATAAGCGTGTCCGTGTCACTGTTCCATTCCTTTATAACTAATTATCATTGTTGATTATATCGCTATGTATCAAAATTGTGCAAGAATTCACTCTGATATTTAGCTTGTTGTTGTTGTTATGTGCCGTCGAGTCGGTCCCGACTCATAGCGACCCCTCCTTGGGTTTCCGAGGCAGTATCACTACGGAAGTAGGATGAAAATTAGTCTATATTACTCTTAAAGAAATCTGCATTTGCATCCTTTTAATGAATTATTAGCTTAACAAATGATTGTAAAATATTCCAGACATGCACAAATGTATACAGAATAATATAGCAAATTTTACTGAGGATCTTAAGAGTTCAGGAGTCTCAGTTTTAATCTGGAGTCTAAATTTCAACTCTACATCTTGCTCCCCCTATCACCAAGCAATATATATTTAAAACTGGGGCATTTGAATGTGGATATTGTCAACTGCTCTGAAGGCAGCCAAATTTTGTATCAGTTTCCCACTCTACTTACTGTCTGTCAGTTTATAGGGGCCATGCATTTTTAAAAGACCTGCAAAATAGTCTATTCAGCACTGTAGGTATTTTCACTGTAATGCTTTTTCAAAATATCTAGCTCATTTCATTCTTTTTTATAGAAATATACTCATTGTTATGAGTTTCATTATTTTTCAGTTTTACTTTATTTACATCTCTCTCTCTCTCTTCCTTGCCAAAAGCTGAATGCAAATGAAGACTTAATGGTCATGAACAGAATTGGGATGCTGTAAAAATTACTGTAAGGATGCACAGTTTTCCATGACAGAGAGCAGTATTTATAGGTGAATATACTATTTGTACTTTTTAAGTATTTATATTTGAATAATATTTGTAATATTTGTATTTGAATAGTTCCAAAATAATAACTAATGGCAAGTTAGTCATTTTTGTTCTTACTCAGGGAATGCCAACTCTAAACCCAATGCACTCCATCCCTTTCTTTCCTCCAAAGGTCTACAATAGTCTCCCAATTTATAATTTCTTCATTCTAGTGTAAATTTTTTCTTAGGAATATCTGTTAAGGAACTGTGTTAGAGAATGGAATGTGCATGCCAGCAAATCTACTTGGCCTCTATCTCATCTAAAGCATGTTGAATGAATAAAGAAATTTAATCTTTTTTTTTTTTCATGTTTTTTCAAAATTTAGAATTTCAACAATTTTCTTACCAAAATGTAATGATTATATAATAAGCTACTGCTGAATCAGTATTTTTGGTTTCCCAGGGTTTGGATAAGCCTGGGGTTATCATCACATGCAGTATCTAGTATCAGTAACTATCTTTAATGGAAACACTGATTGTTACTCTTTTGTGTTTGCTCTTGGCCAACTAAAGTGTAATAACCCCTACTGAAACCTATCAGCCACTCCTTGGAAGGAAGGTTGGGCAATCTACTTCTGTAGTGATACCGCCTCGGAAACCCAAGGAGGGGTTGTTATGAGTCAGATCTCACTCAACAGCACATAACAACAACAACAACAACTGAAGTTATCCCTGAAAGAGCCAAACTCTAGCTCTAATCCCATTGGTTGATATCCTACTCAGGCCTGCTTTGGTCCAGTGTCTAAGACAATTGACTGCTAACCAGAACGTTGGCAGTTAAAACCCACTAGCTGCTCCAGGAAAGGAAGATGGGGCAATCTACTTCTGTAAAGATTTACTGCCTCAGAAACCCAATGGAGGTCACTATGAGTCAGAATCTACTTGCTGGCAGTGAGTTTGGAATTTTTTGTTTTCCAAAGGGTGAGGTAAATGTTACAGATGAGGAAATTAAGGCTCAAAGAGTAAATTCTTCTGAGTTCAAATAGTAAGTGGTGGAACCATACTGACTCCAGAGCTTATGATATTTTACTATGTTACATTATAGACATAAAACACAATTTTTTAAAGAGCTGGTAGCCACTGGTACAACACCTGACCTTGGAGTGTTTTAAGGGGTTAAGGTAACTCTGGCTACTTATGGAAGGCCTAATTTGTGTGAAACCAAAACCAAAACCCATAGTCATCTAGTTGACTGCAACTCATAGTGACCCTGTGGGACAGAGTAATACTGTCCCATAGGGTTACCAAGATTGTGAATCTTTAGGGAAGTAGACTTCCTCATCTTTCTCCTGGAAGAGCGGCTGGTAGGTTCAAAACATCAACCTTTTGATTAGTGGCCAAGTGCTTTAATCACTGTGCCACCAGAGCTCCTTTGTGTGGAACTGTATCTGACATATAGTAACTCACATACATGTTTGCCACTTGCTGCAAGTACAACTATGAACTCTGAACATCTTAGATGTCATAAAAACATCATAACTATCATGTGTATGGCACTGTTTCCTGGGTTGACACTTGAAAGAAAGAAACTTGTATTGACACTTGTATTGAAAGAAATCAATACAAGCAATTCTAAAACAGTGAGAGAATTTCTACAGTCAGACTGGATTAATGTCTCTATGACGATCAGTTAGATCACATTAAATTTAAGAAATGAAACTATATAACCCCATCTGTGTAAAGCAGGATTAAATCTTTGGCAGCACTCGTTAACCTCACTGTTAACCTTTGGCCCTTCATACAGACTGCAGTCAATTTCATTCCTGCTTTCATAAAGATACCAAATTATGATCGGTTCCCTAATTCAGATCAGGGCCCCACTCATAGAATTGACATCTTTGGAATAAAGGTTTGACTAAAGTTTACTTTCATAATGTCTAGTAACTGACTTGACGGCACATAACAACAACAACAACAACAAGTAAAAAGTAAGGAGCTCAGGTAGCATAGTGCCTAAGGCACTTGACTGCTAACCAGAAGGCTGGCGGTTCAAACCCACCAGCCACTCCTTGGAAGGAAGATGGGGCAATCTACTTCTGTAGTAATACCGCCTCCAAAACCCAAGGAGGGGTCACTATGAGTTGGGTCCAACTCAAAGGCATGTAACAACAACAAAAGTAAAAAGTAATCTTCCTAGGAAAAATAACATAAAAAAGAAAAGGTAAAGGAAAATTATTTAAATTATCCAAAGTAACATACATTTTTAGACTCTTCCATTAACAATATGATTGATAATGTATAATTATGGGAATTGTTTCTTGAACCACATCTTCACAGAATTTGAAATGCTTCTACTAGCTTGATTTGAATTTCTTCTCAGTTTTATAAGATCCAAGAGGCTGTCACTGCCCAAATTTTTTTCTGTCAATTCAGGCTAAGATTTTTTTTAAATAGAATTTAAATTTCCTTTCTCTCTCTCTTACTATATCTACTTGTATAGCTCTTTAATATGTAATGATTTTATAATGATCATTACAGATTTTTTAATATTTTAAGACCTACCATCTCAGGAATATGTGTCATAGAAAATTTGAATTATTGAAATTTTAGATGGAACATTTATAAAATTGGTGAATAATTAATTATTATGTATGGAATGGAGCCCTGGTGGTGTAGTGCCTAAGGCATTTGACTGCTAACCAGAAGGTTGGTGGTTCAAACCCAACAACCTACTCCAAGGAAGAAAGACTGGGCAATCTACTTCTGTAAAGATTTACCACCTGGGAAACCCAAAGGGGTTGCTATGAGTCAGAATTGACTCACTGACAGTGAGGATTTTTTTGTTTTGTTTTTCTGTGCAGAAGCAGACCATCTCATCTTTCTCCCACAGAGAGGCTGGTGGGTTTGAATTGCTGACCTTTCAGTTAGCAGTCAAGTGCTTTACCACCATGCAACAAGGGTTCCTATTTTGGTCACACAAGGTGCTTATTTAAATGAGGACAACATGCTTGGGAAATTCGTTCTATTAAAGTCCTCAGAAATTAGACAGTTATTTCCTTGGTAGTGTTTGAATTTGAATGTTTGTGAATAAATCTCATTTATAAATATGAATTTCAGATGTCTCCATTTGACTGCCAACCAGAAGGCTGGTGGTTCAAACCCACCAGCCACTCCTTGGAGGGAAGATTGGGCAATCTACTTCCTTAGTGATATTGCCTCAGAAATCCAAGTAAGGGTTGCTATGAGTCAGATCCGACTCGAAGGCAGTGAATTTTTTAGAGTTTATATGTTTGAGTCAGGTGAAAGAATACCACTAGAACACATCCA
>NW_006921889.1:639996-646154 GCF_000298275.1 Orycteropus afer afer
TTCTGCCTAGTCCACCATCTTACCAGAACTCCTCCCTTCCATAACATCTTTACAATTCAAAGTCTGAATTTTTCTGGCCTTATTCTTGTGATGTTTTCTGAGAATCTGCTGATGTTGTTGGGTAACATCAAGTCAGTTCTGACACATGTTGCTGTTGTGAGATGCCATCCAGTTGGTTCTGATTCATAGTGACACTATCAACAACAGAATGAAACACTGCCCAGGTCTGTGCAAGCCTCACAATATTTACTATACCTTAGCGCATTGTTGCAGCCACTGTGTCAATCCATCTCATTGAGGGTCTTCCCCTCCACTTAGCCAAGCATGATATCCTTCTGCAGGGAATGGTCCCTTCTGACAACATGACCAAAGTATGTGTTATGAAGTCTGGCCATTCTTGCCTCCAAGGTGCATGCTGGTTGTACTTCTTCCAGGACAGATTTGTTTGTTCTTTTCTCAGTCCATAGTATTCTCAGCATTCTTTGCCAACACAACTCAAAAGCATCAACTTTTCTTCAGTCTTCCTTGTTCATTGTCCAGCTTTCACATGCATTTGAGGTGATTGAAAACACCATGCCTTCAGTTAGGTACACCTTAGTTTTCAAAGGGACATCTTTGCTCTTCAGCACTTGAAAAAGGTCTTTTGCACCAGATTTGCCCTGTGCAATATGTCTTCTGATTTCATGACTATTGCTTCTATTGGTGTTGATTGTGGAAACAAGTAATATGTAATCTTTTACAAATTCAATCTTCTCTCCATTTATCATGATGCTGTTTATTGGTCTAGTTATGAGGATTTTAATTTTCTTTATGTTGAGCTATTATCCATATGGCAGACTGTAGTGTTTAATCTTCATCAGCAAGTGGTTCAAGTCATCTTCAGTTTCAGCAAACAAGGTTATGTCATGTGCATATCACAGGTTGTTAATGACAATCCTGATGCTGTGTTCTTCTTCATACAGTCCAGTTTATCAGATTATTTGCTTAGCATACAGATTGAATGTATCAAAGTACACAACCCTGATGTACTCCCTTCTTTAAACCATGTAGTGCACGCTTGTTTGAACAACAACCTCCTCATCCATGTACAGGTTCCTCATGGGTATGATAAAGTGTTCTAAAATTCCCATTCTTCTCAATGTTATCCATAATTTGTTACAATCCACAGAATCAAATGCTTTTGCATAGTCAATAAAACACAAGTAAACACCTTTATTCTTAGCTTTCAGCCAAGATCCATCTGACATCAGCAGTTTTATCTCTTGTTCCACATCCTCTTCTGAATCCAGCTTGCATTTCTGGAAGTTCCCTATCAATATACTGCTGCAACCATTTTTTGAATTATCTTCAGCAAGATTTTACTTGCTTGCTATATTAATGATATTGTTTGATGATTTCCACATTCTGTGGGATCACATAGTGATCCTCTATTGTTGTTGTTGTTATGTGCCATCGAGTCAGACCTGACTCATAGCGACCCCTCCTTGGGTTTCTGAGGCAGTATCATTATGGAAGTAGATTGCCCCATCTTCCTTCTGAGGAGTGGCTAGTGGGTTTGAACTGCCAGCATACTGGTCAGCAGTCAAGTGCCTTAGGTACTACGCTACCAGAGTGATCATACTGCCCTGTCCTGTGTCATCCTCAGAATCAATGCCATGTTTGAGCCCATTGTTGCAACCAGTGTGTCACTCCATCTTGTTGAAGGTCTTCCTCTTTTTCACTGACTACTCTACTTAAATATTTTCTACATAAAGGGAAATGTCTCATCAGTGATAGGTCCTCTCTAATCTTTAAAAATGGCCAGCAAGCCTCAAATGGACATTTATTGTATCCTTAGCATGCCTTTCCTCTTCCAGGTGCAACAGTCCTTTCTTATAGGACATTACCCCCAACTCTTTGCCTCGTTTGCATGCCCTTTGTTCACTGAAGTTACAAGAGAACCCAATAGCATCTATCTTTTTATTACATAACTCCACAACCTTGTCTCATGGCTCAAACCTGGTCAATCAGTGGCTTTCCATGGAAAGGATGTGAAGGAAATGGGAGACAGAAATAGAGACAGGGAGAGGATGAGACAGAGAGAGAAACTGAGAGGAGAAGAGATTAAAATGGGTGGGGGAGGATGGAGAATAGGAGGGAGGAAGTTGAGATTGAATCAGTGGAATTGTTGTGACTATTATCTGGCTCTAATTCCTGTCCTAGCTCCTGCCTTCCAGGCATGGCTTTTCAGCTTTGGCTCCTACTATGGAAGATAATTTGTTATCCTTTCAAAGATTCTCTTTTGCTGTTGTTCAGGTTGGGTTTCTGTGTCTTAGAATCAAAAGATTCCTAATAATGAAAGAGCTACCCCAAAGTCTCTGTTGCCTTGCATTTGGATGGTACTCAATTTGGTAATGTATAATGGACTTCATGTTAAATTTTAAATGTTCATCAAAAGAAAGGAGGAGGAAAAAAACTGGCTTGTATTATGATCATAGAAATTATTTCAAAGAGAAATACATAAAGGTATGACTGAATTAAGAATGAACAAACAGACCCAATTAGATCAAGTGAATGGAGAGACTGGTTCCATGTCATGCTACTGGGGAAACTTAAACCATATGGGGAAGCTTCAGAATTTTCAGTTCCCTAAATTATGTCTTCCCTTCAGCACCCCTGGAGTACTAGTTCCTATTGCTTGTGTAGCAGATCACCACAGATTAAAAACCCACTGCCATCAAATTGATTCCAACTCATAGTGATCCTATAGAACAGAGTAGAACTTTCCCACAGGGTTTCCAAGGCTGTAAATCCTTACAGAAGCAGATTGCCACATCCTTCTCCTATGAAACAGCTGGGGGGGCTCAAACCACTGACTTTTTAGTTAGTAGCTGACGCATTTAGCCACTTGGCTAAAAGGGCTCCTCACCACAAATTTAGTGCCTTAACACAACATAAATTTATTATCTTACATATCTGGAGTTCAGATATATGAAATGGGATGGCAGGGCTGAATTCCTTCTGGTGGCTCGAGGAGATAATCTATTTTCTTGCATTTCTCAGCTTCTAGAAGCTGGCCACACATTATTTGACTCATGGTCCCCCATCACTCCTACTGACCACTGCTTCAGACCTCTCCCTATCTGATTCAGATGTTACTGCCTCCCACTTACGAAGTTCCTTGTATCACATTAGTACCACCTGATAATTCTGAGTAGCACCTGTCTCAAAATCCTTAGCTTAATCACATCTACAAAGTCTGTTTTGGCCATGTAAGGTAACATTCACAGGTTCTGGGCATTAGAGCATGGACATCTTGGGAAGGGGTGTCATCATCCAGTCTAACACACTTGCGTACTGCTCTTTGGAGGAAAAGATGCCAAACTGTAGAGTCCCATGCTACCCAGTAATCAGTGACTTGATAGTTTCTCAGATTTGTTTGGAGAAGCCATTAGTCCTAATAGGGACACTATCTCCAAATATGGGATTCTTGTGGGGCAGAGTTCAGGACTTGAAGTGGACCACTCATCCTATTTTTTGGTTGTAAAGAAGATGAGGACTTAAGGGAGGCCAGGAAGGACAACAGAGAAGTTTGGAACAACTAAGGGAGATGAATTTGTCTGTCAGTTTGTCATTCTGTGGTGGCTTATGTGTTGCTTTAAGGCTGGAGGCTATGCCACCAGTGTTTCAAATGCCAACAGGGTTGCTTATAGTGGACAGGTTTCAATGGAGCTTCCAAATTGAGATAGACTTGGAAGAAGGAATTGGTCATCCACTTCTCAAAGAATTGGCTAGTGAAAACCTTATGAATGAATAGTAGTAAAGTGCTGTCTGATATATTACTCAAAAACTTTCAAAATACGACTGGGGAAGAGCTGCCTAGTCAGCAGAATCAACCTTAATGATATGGATGGAGTAAAGCATTCGAGACCTCCAATTGCTGATGTAGCATGACTCAAAATGAGAAGAAACAGCTGCAAGCATCCATTAATAATCAGAACATGGAATGTATGAAGTATGAATCTAGGAAAATTGAAAGTTGTCAAAAATGAAATGGGATGCATAAAGATCAATATCCTAGGCATTAGGAACTGGTTTTAACCATTTTGAATCAGACAATCATATGATCTACCTCAGGAGAAAGGACAAATTGAAGAGGAATGGCATGGCATTCATCATCACAAAGAATGCTTCAAGATCTGTCCTGAAGTACAGTGTTCCCAGTGATAGGATAATATCCATACACCTACAAGGAAGACCAGTTAATAATAGTACTATTATTCAAATTTACACACCAAATGTCAAAGCCAAATATGAAGAATTTGAATATTTTTAGCAACTTCTGCAGTCTGAAATTGCAATCAAGATGTGTAAGTTATCACTGATGATTGGAATGGAAAAGTTGGAAACAAAGAAGGATCACCAGTAGTTGGAAAATTTAGCCTTGGTGATAGAAATAACACTAGAGATTGCATGATAAAATTTTTCAAGACCTATGACTTATTCACTGTGAATACCTTTTTTTCAACAACACAAACGGGGGCTATACATGTAGACTTCACCAGACAGAGTACACAAGAATCAGATTGACTATATCTGTGGCAAGAAGTGATGGAGAAGCTCTTCAGCCAAAACAAGGCCAGAAGCTGATTGTAGAACAGACCATCAACTGCTCATATGCAAGTTCAAGTTGAAGTTGAAGACAATTAAAACACCCCACAAGAGGCAAAATATGACTTTGATTATATCCCTCCTGAATTTAGAGACCATCTAAAGTATAGACTTGATGCATTGAACACCAATAACTGAAAACCAGAGGAATTGTGGAATGACATAAAAAACATCATCCATGAAGAAAGAAAAAGGTCATTAAAAACACAGGGAAGGAAGAAAACACCAAACGGATGTCAGAAAAGTCCCTGAATCTTGCTCTTGAACAGAGAGTAGCTAAAGCAAATGGAAGAAATGATGAGATAATGGAATTGGACAGAAGATTTCAAAGAGCAGCTTGAGAAGACAAAGTCAATTATTATAATGAAATGTGCAAAGACCTGAAGTTGGAAAACCGAAAGGGAAGAACACACTTGGCATTTCTCAAGCTGAAAGAACTGAAGAAAAAAATTAAGCATCAAGTGGCAATATTGAAAAATTCTAAGGGCAAAATATTGAATGATGCAGGAAACATCAAAAGAAGATGGAAGGAATACACAGAGTCACTGTACCCAAAAGAATTTGTCGATGTTCATCCATTTCAGAAGGTGGCATATGGTATTGAAGGAAGAAGTCAAGGCTGCACTGAAGGAAATGGCAAAAAACAAGGCTCCAAGAATTGACGGAATACCCATTGAGATGTTTCAACAAACGGATGCCCTGCTGGAGGCACTCACTTGGCTATGCCAAGGGATTTGGAAGACAGCTACCTGGCCAACTGACTGGAAGATATCCATATTTGTACCCATTCCAAAGAAAGGCGATCCCACAGAATGTGTAAATTATCACACAGTATCAATATCACATGCAAGTAAAATATTGCTGAAGATAATTCAAAAATGGTTGCAGCAGTATATTGACAGAGAGCTTCTAGAAATGCAAGCTGGATTCAGAAGAGGACATGGAACAAGGGATATCATTACTGAAGTCAGATGGATCTTGACTGAGAGCAAAGAATACCAGAAATACGTTTTACTTGTGTTTTATTGACTATGCAAAGCATTCTATTATTTAGACCATAACAAATTGTGGATAACAGTGAGAAGAATGGTAATTCCAGAACACTCAATTGTACTCATGAGAAACCTGTACATAGACCAGGAGGTTGTCATTCGAACAGAACAAGGGGATATTGCATGGTTTAAAATCAAGAAGGGAGTGTGTCATGGTTGTATCCTTTCACCATACTTATTCAATATGTATGCTAAGTGAATAAATCCGAGAAGCTGGACTATATGAAGAAGAATTCAGCATCAGGATTGGAGGAAGACTCATTAACAACCTGCGATATGCAGATGACACAACTCTGCTGAAAGTGAGGATGACTTGAAGCAATGACTGACGAAGAATGAAGAATATAGTCTGCAGTATGGATTATTGTTGTTGTTGTTATTTGCCGTGGAGTCAGACCTGACTCACAGCGACCCCTCCTTGGGTTTCCAAGGCAGTATCACTATGGAAGTAGATTG
>NW_006921889.1:647124-648161 GCF_000298275.1 Orycteropus afer afer
TTGTTGCAGAAGATACCACTGAGGCACTGGGGGAGAAGAGGTTTGGGGAAGAGGATCACTCCCCTGACTTCTCCCTTCATCCTATCTTTTCATTTCCCACGAGAACCTCACATTAGCCAAACCCAACAGGAAGCTAGTTGACTTGGACTCTGAAAAATTCAGGTTGGTGAAATGTCCTCTTCTCACTCCGTCCCACAATACTGGGATCAGGGTTAGGATACAGAAGGGAACAGCACAGTGGCCAATTAACTCTGAAAAAAATGCTATGTTAAACACAGAATAATAGATTTCTTAACTGTAGGATTTTTCATATACACTTGGTATGCAGAGTTTCCAAAATGTGGTAGACTGTGTTTCTTAGAGTTCTCTAGAGGACAGATTTTGAAGGGCTAACTCATGTAAATGTAGGGCTTAAAAAACAAAAGCTAAACTCAGTACCATGGAGTTGATCTCCACGGATCTACTCTTTATGGAAGTAGATTGCCCAATCTTCCTTCTGATGAGTGGCTGGTGGGTTTGAACTGACAGCCTCCTGGTTAGCAGTCAAATGCCTTAGGCACTATGCCACCAGAATTCCCAATTGTAGGAGTTGCTGTTGTTGTTAGGTGCCGTCGAGTCATTTCCAACTCATAGTGACCCTATGCACAGCAGAAAGAAACACTGCCCAATCCCACACCAGTTCCATGCTCTATACTTGAGCCCATCATCACAGCCACCATGTCAGCCCATCTCATTGAAGACCTTCCCCTCTTTTGTCGACCCTCCACCTTACCAAGCATGACATCCTTCTCCAGGGAATGGTCCCTTCGGACAGCATGACCAAGAGGTGAGACAAAGTCTGCCCCTTCTTGCTTCCAAGGAGCATTTCAGCTGCACTTCCTCCAGGACAGATCTGTTAGTTCTTTTAGCAGTCCATGGTACTTTCAGTATTCTTCACCAGCGCCACAACTCAAAAGCATCAATTCTTCTTCGGTCTTCCTTATTCATTGTCCAGCTCTCACATGCATATGAGGCAATTGAAAATATCATGGCTTGTG
>NW_006921889.1:650905-669377 GCF_000298275.1 Orycteropus afer afer
CTCTTCCTTCTTCCTAGTCTGTGTAGTCTGCAAGCCATGCTGATACCTGTGCACCATGCCCCCCCCCGGTTTGAAACATTGGTGGCACAGGTTCAAGACTCACAGCCACATGTCACCACAGTAGGACAAACCTACAGACAAGTTTGTCTCCCTTAGCTGTTCGAAACCTCGCCCACCTCCCCTTACCTGGATCCCTACTGCTGCCTCCTCACTCTGTTCCAGTCCCACTGGCCTTTCTTGTCCTTTCCCCTGCTTTCCAATCTTACTGCTTTGGGGTTTAGCCTGGGTTCCCTCACTTTCCCACCTTGCCCCTTGTGGGGCATGGCCTGGGTTCCCTCCCCTCACCTGGATTCCTGCGACTGACTCCTCACCATTGTAGGGATTAACAAGTTCAAAATGTATAGGTAAGGCAACTCAATCAGCAGCTGGAAATTTCGGCAGTCTGCCTATTCTGTGAAATAGCATCTTTCTTCCTCAGGAAACCTTGGTTTTTCCTCTTAATACTTTCAGTTGATTACATGAAGTCCACCTATATTATGGAGGACAATCTTAGTTTATGCTTAACTTATTTATTTGCTAAACACTTACATCTTCATAACAACATATATGCTAGTATTTGATCAAAAAACGAGGCATCATAGTCTAACCAAATGACATGTAACACTAACCATCACAGATGGATTCTTTCTATGCCAGAACATCACACAGATCTCACGTTTCAAGAACTTCACTTAGAGAAACAATCCCTTCAGATAGATTAAGCAAGGAGAACAAGACAGATGTTATGTACCTTGTTGTGAGTGACCTTCAAGGGTAAATAGACTTCCAATAGATACCATATACTCCCTTCTGGGAAGAGACTGTGAAGGAAATTAGAGGTTAAAAAGGAGGCAGGAGAATCTCTGCAGCTTTTTCTCTGTTCCACATAGGGGCAATTCTGGAATTTGCATTTTAGTAAAACTCCTTGCATGTTAATACTGGCATTCTGGCCTTTGAAGATTCAGAGAGTTAAAGAATCAAGAAAAGCTGGCCTTATTAGTGAACGCTGTTTGGGTAGATATGATTGGTCATTTATAGGACCCGGTTTGTGAGATTTGCAAAATCAATATGATTCCATATCTCTTCACATTTTGTCAATCACACAGATTCTACCTTATTAGTAATTTCCTATGGATCTCTACTGATACACATTTGTTGTTGTTGTTGTTATGTGCCATTGAGTGGGACCCAACTTATAGCGACCCTTCCTTGGGTTTCTGAGGTGGTATCACTATGGAAGTAGATTGCCCAGTCTTCTTTTCCAGGACTGGCTGGTGGTTTTGAACCACCAACCTTCTGGTTAGCAGTCAAATGCCTTAGGCACTATGCCACCAGAGATACACATTTGTAGGGGGGGAAAAAAAAAAAAACTGTGATTATTTTAGATCCAAACTATATAACCATAGCTACCCACCTAGATCTGGCATAAAGATTTTCCCACTACAGAAATTTTAGAATTTGGACAGGGCTCCCTAGAAATCTGAAAGGATAGGAGATTTTCTTCTGAGTTGATTTGGTTATACTCCAATGCTTCTGTGAGTCTATCATTTTGAAAATCTACCTCAAGCCCAAGGATTTTATCTCCTATTAAATAGATTAATTTTTGAGCTTTAGAAATCAGCCTGAATTTTCATTCTTCCTTAGGAATTTTCTCAAATTTGTGGGTTTCATCCAAATTCTTTGCCTTCCTTGAACATATTTTCATGTGGTTTTATTATATTTATTCAACATTATTTTCCATTAGTTCTCTAATTTTAATTGTTGGTAACCATTACAGTGTGTTGCTATTACATGGTGCAGAAATGATTTATCTACGTTAATGTCTGAGGCGACCATGACCCATTTTATTTGCAGCGTGGTCAGCCCCAGTATTCATGGCAGGTTTTCTGAACATTTCTGATGAAGTCTTTAAGCACTTGTAATTCTGAGAACACATTCGCATTCAGTAAGACTTATACAGAATGGTAAGCCCAACATGGCAAAAGTTTCTAAAAAATTCCATAAACATTAAGCATATTTATGTCATAGCATTAAGGTTGGTCAATTTGAAACTTACTGTATTGTAGTATAAGAGGCATTTTGTTTGCTTGTGTTTACTTTCCCAGGAGTAAATGCATTTTGGTTAACCACAATGGCAAACTTAGTCAAGACATTTATGTCAACAAATCCAACTGCTTAACAAAGTCACATTCTTAGTTTCTAGGACAGCAGACTGGATTCTAAGTAATAAGGTGTTTATAAGGCGTGCTGTAAATCTGGGACTATAAACATGCCTACTTTTCTGTTAAACCTGCTGCTGTGCATGAAGTACAATAAGCTCTCTTTTCGGTTTTATGGTGGCCAGCATGTTGGCTTGCCAGTCTTGATTGCTGTTCATTCTTCTGTTCCCTAAGCCTCCTGCCAAGCTCTTGACCCAAGTCACGCTCCCTGGTGATGTCATAATGCTACTTAGAATTTGCTCATTCACTGTACCTTCAGGGATGCCCCAAGAGTCACATACCTTCCCTATTAGTCACAAACTGGTTGCAGAATAACACCTTGAAAGAATGCAGGGCCTCTTTTTGCTCTGATTTCAGAAGTATCATATTTTATATCTTTCCTTAACTTATATAGTAAGATGGCCATTACATTTGTAGAAATTATTTTTAATATGATTTTTTCTCAACAGTTAACAATAATAATTCTATTATTTTGACAAAAGAAAAAAGAAAGACAGAATTTTCTGTACATTCATAAGAAAAATCTATTTCAATTCAACACATATTTATGATACACAGTGCCTGGTATTTGAGATTATAACCATGGTTACTGATGTCAAACACCTGGAGGAAGAGAGGAGGAACTGACCATAGATTGAGATATAGAAATCACATGATGTCAAATATATCTATTTGGAAACATCTGGTCAATTTTAGGTTCTTCCATTTTCACCCAAACATTAGGCATTTACAGAGATATATTCATTGCATCTCTTCTTACTTTATACCTCAATACCATCAACCAAAATGTTCTTAGCATAATGCTCCAGACATCCCAAAATTAGACCAAATATTAAAACAAAACAAACAAACAAAACACTCTACAAAAATTCCTTAAAATCCACTGGTTTTGAATGCAGTCCAAAACAAATAGCTCTCATATTTTCACTCTTTGTTTCTCAGATGAACACTACCAAGGTAAATTGGTGTTTTAAGCAGAAAACAATGGCTTAAGTACAAATGACTAAAATCCATGAATTAATCCCTAGTGGACCAGCCACTCCTTGGAAGGAAGACTGGGCAGCTACTTCAGTAGAGATACTGCCCTGGAAGCCCAAGGAATGGTTGCTATGAGTTGGAGTCGACTCAATGGCAGTGACTTTGGTTTTCTTTTTGGGGGATTATAATAGACTTGGAGCTTACACTCTTTCTTTTGGTATAAGCTAGCATTTTCCCTTGGACATTTACATTTAATAAAAGTTTTTAGGTAAAAAAAAATGTCTTCTACCTTCAGGTAAAACTTCCATCAGCAGCTAAAATTTTTAACCAAAGCTCTAGAGACTATGTCTGAACAGTTCTTAGGGTTATTTTGCACACAACTGTACCTACCTATTTGTCATTCAATTTCACAGTTAAGAATAATTAAACAAAAATATTTCATTGTTTCTCAGACTTGAGTGACATGAGTTGTTGTTATTAGCTGCCATTGAGTCTGCTCTGACTCATGACGACTGTGTGTAACAGACCAAAACTGTGCCCAGTCTTGTGGCATCTTAACGACATGCTTTAGTCCATTGTTGTAGCCATGGTGTTTTGAGTACCTTCCAACATAGACAGGCTCATTGTCAAGCACTGTATTAGTCAATATTCTGTTGTGATCCATAGGATTTTCAATGGCTAATTCTTAGAAATAAGTCACCTGGCTTTTATCCCTAATCTGTCTTGCTGTGAAAGCTATGCTAAAATTTGTCCACTATGGGTGACCATGCTGGTATTTGACATATCAGTGGCATAGCTTGCAGCATCATAACAACATCCAAACCACCACTGTACAACAAACTGAAAGACAGATGGTAGTTAGTGATATATAAAGACAAAATCTACTGCCATTGAGTCAATTCTGATTCATAGCAACCATATAAGACAGAGTAGAACCCATAGAGTTTCCAAGGCTATAAATGTTTATAGAAGCAGACTGCCACATCACTAGTGGTAGCTGAGCACCATCTACTTCTTCTGGTCTCACGGTTATGGAGGCTGAGGTTCATGAGACCCATTAATCCTTTGAACTAATTGTTTCCTTGTGTCTGATTTTTTTCACTCTTCTTTACTCCCAACAGGGAGAGACTAATAGCTGGACTCATCTTTATATTTTTTGACTGTGGCTTCTATGGGCATTGATTGTGAATCCACATAAAATTAAATCCTTGACAATGTCAATGCTTTCTCTGCTTATCTTGATGTTTCTTATTGATCCAGTTGTGAGGATTTTTGTTTTCTTTATGTTGAAGTGGCATCCATACTGAAGGCCATAGTCTTTGATCTTCATCAGTAAGTACTTCAAGTCCTCTTTGCTTTCTGCAGACAAGGTTGTGTCATCTGCATATTGCAGATTGTTACTGAATCATCATCCAATCCTGATTGGCATCCTCTGTCATATAGTCTAGCTTCTCTGATTGTTTGCCCTGCATACAAATTGAATACTCAAAAAACATACTGCTGTTGAGTTGGATACAACTCATAGTGACCCCTCCTTGGGTTTCCAAGGCAGTATCACTACAGAAGTAGATTGTTCCAACTTCCTTCTAAGGAATGGCTGGTGGGCTTGAACCGCCAGCCCCATGATACACCCCTGATGCATACCTTTCCTGACTTTAAACCATGCAGTACTCCCTTGTTCTGTAAAAACCACTGTCTTTTGGTCTATTTACAGGTTCCACGTGAGCACAATTAAGTGTTCTGGAATTCCCATCTTCTCAATGTTATATCCATAATTTGTTATGATCCACACTGTTGAATGCCTTTCCACAGTTAATACAACAAAGGTTTTCTTTGCTTTCAGTCAAGATCCATTGACATCAGCAATGATGTACTTTGTTCTACATCCTCTTTTGAATCTGACTGGAATTTCTAGAAGTTCCCTGTTGATGTACTGCTGTAACCATTTTTTAATTATCTTCAGCAAAATTTTACTTGCTTGTGATATTAATCATATTGTTTGATAATTTCCACATTCTGTTAGATCACCTTTCTTTGGAATGGGCACATATATGGATCTTTTTATGTTGGCTGTACAGGTAGCTGACTTCTAAATTTCTTGATGTAGATGAGTGAGCATTATCAGCATTGCACTCATTTGTTGAAACATCTCTGTTGCTATGTTGTCAATTCCTGGAGCTTTGTTTTTCACCAATGCATTCAATGCACTTTGGACTTCTTCCTTCAATACCATCAATTCTTGATCATATGCTACCTTCTGAAACAGCTGAATGTTGACCAGTCCTTTTTGGTACAGTGACACTATATATTCCTTCTTTCTTTCTTTGATACTTCCTGCATCATTCAATATTTTGCCTATAGAATCTTTTGATATTGTGACTTGAAGCTTAAATTTTTTCTTTAGTTCTTTCAGCTTGAGAAATGACTATTGTGTTCTTTTTTGGTTTTCTAACTCCATATCTCCCTACATTTCATTAGAATGTTTTTCTTAGTCTTTTCAAGCCACTCTTTGATATCTTCTGTTCAGCTCATTAATTACATCATTTCTTCCATTTGCTTCAGTTACTCTACATTCAAGAGCAAGATTCAGAGTCTCTTCTAACATCCATTTGATCTTTTCTTTCTTTCCTGTCTTTTTAATGACATTTTGCTTTCTTCACATATGATGTCCTTCATGTCTTCCCACAACTTATCTAGTCTTTGGTCATTAGTGTGAAATACATCAAATCTATTGTTGAGATGGTCTTTAATTCAGGTGGAAAATACTCAATGTTGTAACTTGGCTTTCATGGACTTATTTTAACATCTTTAAGCTTGAACTTGAACTTCCATATGAGCAATTGATGTCTGTTCAACAGTTGGCTGCTGACCTTGTTCTGACTGATGGTATTGATCTTCTCCATCATCTCTTTCCATAGAAGTAAGTTGATTTGATTACTGTGTATTCCACCTAGCAAGGTAGTGTGTATAATTGCCATTTACATTGTTGGAAAAAAATTATTTGTAATGAATAAGCCATTGGTCTTGCAAAATTCTGTCACGCAATCTCTATGCATTATTTCTATCACCATGACTGTATGCCAAAGGAGCAGGGAAGCCGCATCTTCTGACCTCCTCTAACACCACAAGAGGAGAACAGAATTACCATCAGTAGCCCAAGGCCTATTCCTGCAAAGCCAGACATGCTGCTTCCCTCTAGCCCTTTCATCAACCGTGACATCAACCATTCTATCTGCAGCACCCACCACTTCTCTTCTGGGTTCAATAATTTGCTGCAGTGGCTACACAGAACTCACAGATTATGGAGTTTATTGGGGAAGAAAAAGGGTACAATTCAAGTTCAGGAACAATGCTCAGTCTCTCTCAGCCCACCATCTCTCAGCCAACAGTCTCTCTCAGTCTCTCTCCTAGAAGTATGTGTCTCTCACTGTCTCTCTCAGCAGCATGTGTCTCTCAGGAGCACATTTCTTTCAGAGCATGCTTTTCTCAGCCAGCAGTCAGAAAGACTCTTTCTGCCTGTAGGAGGGCTTCTTTTGAGCCTGACAGAGTGGCCAAACCAACCAACCCCAGCATCAGAATTTTGTACACCTGAGAGAGAGAGAACTTCCCAGAAAATTACTTTGTGCTGCTCCCAACAGAAATACCCCAGGTGGGTAACTTTAACAATCAAGAGCTACTCAGTTGCTCATAGTAAATTCCACCACGGAGTTTACAAAGACTGATGGCTAGAAAAGCCACACTATATAATTTACTATACTGCACTACATTTTACAACTACTGATCCTTCTTTGTTTTCAACTTTAACATTCCAATCACCAGCAATTATCAATGCATCTTGATTACATGTTTGATCAATTTCAGACCACAAAAGTTGGTAAAAAACTTTCATTTCTTCATCTTTTGCATTTGTAATTGGTGTGTAAATTTGAATAATAGTCATATTAACTGGTCTTCCATGTGGCTTTTTGTATATTATCTTATTACTGACAGCATGGTTCTTCAGGATAGATCTTGAAATGTTTGGTCCTTTTGATGACAAACGCTGCATTTTCCTTTCTAGTCTGTCTTTGGAAGCTCCACTGAAACCTGTCCACCATGAGTGATTCTGCTGGTATTTGAAATACTGGTGGCATAGTTTCCAGCATCACAACAACACACAAGCCACCACAATATGACAAACTGATAGATGAGTGGTGGACAATATAAACTAATACTAAAAAGTGTGGTATGAATGAAATTATAGGCAATCTAAAATGGTGGAACACACAGCAAGCCCATCAACAGATAAACACATATATACTCACCAAATTTATGGTAAAAGTGACATTGCAATGAAGTGCACAGAGGAAGGTTGTTTCAATAAGTAATGTTGGGTTAACTGTATATCCATACATATATGTAAAATTTCTATATCCTACTTTCCTATATACAAAATCAATTCAATATTGATTTTTATTATTACATTGTTAAAAAGAAAGTACTTGCAATGAATAAGCCATTGGTCTTGCAAAATTCTGTCTAGTTTTGTTTATTTTGGTTGCAGATTAAAATGTGAAAGGTAAGATAAATACAGTCTTTAAAGAAAAATATGTATGTGATCTTGAAATAGTCAAAGAGTTCTTAAACAGAATACTGAAAACACTAAAAATAAAAGTTAATCTGTAAATCTCTAATAAAAATTTAAAAAAAAAAAAAATTTACTAAAAGAAATAGTGACTCCTGCTTCTATAATCCAGTACTATATTTGACAGTGTTTCACTGCTGCTATCCATAAGGTTTTCACTGGCCGATTCTTTGAGAAATGGATGCCCTCTTCCTTCTTCTGAGTCTGTCTTAGCCTGGAAGCTCAGCTGAAACCTATCCATCATGGGTAAACCTGCTGGCATTTTACAGCACTGTGGCATAGTCTCCAGTCTCACAGCAACACGTAAGCCACCACAGGAAAACAAACTGACAGATAAGTTCATTTCCCTTAGTTATTCCTGACCTTCTGCACCTGGCTACCTCTGGAAATGGCCTTAAAATAGAGCCACCCCCAAGCGAAAAGCAGCCACCAAGCCCCAGGCCCACTTACTTCAGGCCCAAGCTTTAATAAAGAACCACTCCCAAGTGAAAACATCCCCCAGCCCCAGGCCCACCTTCCTTGGGCCCCAGCCTGAATATAGAGCCACACTCAAGTGTAAAGCAGCCTCCAAGCCCCAGGCCTACCTACCTCAGGCCCTGGCCTTAATGTAGAGACACCCCCAAGTGAAAAGCAGCTTCCAAGCCCTGGGCCTGCCTACTTAAGGTCCCAGCATTAATAAAGAGTTGCCCCAAAGTGAAAAGCAGCTCCCAGCTTTTGATTGATTAACAGGAACTAGATTTATCCTCACTACTAGAGCAACCAAAATAAAATAAACAAAACCAGACAAAATATATTAAACAGCCATTTTGAAGATACTGGAAATCAGGGAACAAGGACTCATAATGCCTGAAAGATGGAAAACAAATGAGGTAAGTCCAACTGTTTTTTCTAGTTTATTCCTGTAGAGAGTTTCTGGTTTGCAGTACAAAGAAAGGGTACTCAAGTTTAACTCAGCAGACTTCCTGAGTTGAAGTGTTACAGAGTTCAGTTTATGGAGACCAAGAAGTTAAGAGTTTGTAGAACAAAGTACTGAAGAAGAAGAAAGAGCTGCACAGAGATAAATAGTCAATAGAGTACTGATTGTGCATGACTTTGAGGAAACCACCTGAGGCCAGGAAAAGAACCAGGAGAGAAGAGCAAAGGGAAAAGGACTCAGCTCTAACACAGAGCCAGAATAATGCTCACTTCTATTAGGTAGACTAGAAAACCTGATGATTTGCAAGACATAGAGAAATAACTCAAAAGGGAGTTACCTCAGTAAAAGGAAAACAAAACAAACAAACAAACAAAAAGTCCTAGATCAAATATTCCTCTATTTTCCTCTCAAAATTTCTGAAAGCAAAACTCAAAAGGATCAAACTATTATCAAGTGATTTAACTACATCTCAGCATGAAACCTTAAGAATATTCATTGGAATGTCAAAATATCCAAACCCCAAAGTGTAAAATTATAATGCCTGACTTCCAATTAAAGATTACTAGGCATGTAAAGAAGCAAGAAAATACATCCCTTAATGAGAATAATACATCCTATAATGAAAGCAAAAAATCAACCAATCACAATGAACAGATGTTAGAGTTAGTATACCTGTTGTCATCAAATCAATTTTGACTCATGGAAACCCCATGTGTTACAAAGTAGAGCTGCTCCATTAGGTTTTCTTAGCTGTGCTCTTTATGGAAGTAGATTATCAGAATTTTCTTTAGTGACTCTGCTGTGTGGGTTTGAATTACCAACCTTAAGGTTAGTAGTTGAATACAAACCATTTTTGCAACAAAGGGACCCTAAAATTAGTAGACAAAAACATTCAAATAGTTATTACAACTTAAGTAAATATAAAAAAGACCCAAATCAAACTTGTAGGGGTAGAAATAACAGAATCTGAAATGAAAACTACAGTGTTTAGAATAAACTATAGATTAGACATTTTAGTGAACTTGAAGACAAAGTAAAAAACTCACTGCTGCCAAGTCGATTCAACCCATAGCAACCCCTCCTTGGGTTTCCAAGGCAGTATTTCTATGGAAGAAGATTGCCCAGTCATTCTTACAAGAAGTGGCTGGTGGTTTTGAACCACCAGCCTTCTAGTTGAAAACTAAATGAAACACAAAAATATTTTTTTTAATTAAACGAACAAAAGCATCAATGAAACAACTTTAAGAAGCCTAATATATGTATAATGAGTCACCAAAGCAAGGTGAGTGGAGAAGAAAAGATAGTTGAAGAAATAATTTCAAATTTTTGTCCAAATGTGATGAAAGCTATAAAAGCACAGGTCTGTGGAACTCAACAACCTCCAAGTACAAGAAATGTGAAGAAAACTATATCAAGGCATATCGTAATCAAATTGCTTAAGACCAATAATAAAGAGAAAATATTAAAAGGAGCCAGAGAAAAACAATGTGATACACTCAGAGAAACAGATAAGGTGGAGAGGAGATCTTACATTGGAAACAATGCATGTGAGAAAATAGTGGACTTACACTAGATGGTGCTTGGCTACTAATGCCAACCACTTGGGAAGGGATCAAAACTGGAGATCCTGGATAGAGTGGGAGGTAAAATTTGGAACAAAATTCAAAAACACAAAAATAACCAGAATTACTGGTCAGATGGAGTCTGGTGGGATCCCCAAGATGATGGTCCCAGGATATCCTTCAGGCTTGGGATTGAACTCACTCCCAAGGATCGACTCTCAGTCCAACACTAGAAAGACTTACATGCAGAACACCAACTCAGAGCAATGCACCCACCTACTCTAAGGAGATACACCTCTTAGAACAATCAGTCAAGGGGCACCAGAAGGGCAGCATTCACATGGAAGGAAAGGTGGACAGAAAGGACTGCATACTTAAGAAGGGCATGGGTGGTGGGGGAGTCACAGGGATGGGAGGTGAGGAGAGTGTGTTACGGTTTGTGATGGTAATTGGGGCATGAAATCAAATGTATGTGAACTGTTGAATGTAAAACAAACTCTGCACTGTAAATTTGTACCCAAAGCACAATAAAAATAAATAAATAAAAAGGTAAGGGGGAAAAAAGTTGTTTTTTTAAGAAGATAAATAAAATTGATAGAATACTAGACAACCAGGAAAATGAGAAAGAAGTCACCCAATACAAATATGAAGAATAAGAGGTTATTACTACAAATTCAGACTTTACAGACATTTAAAACAATAATAAGGAATGATTGTGAATAACTTTATGATAATAAATTCTACAATATAGATGAAATGGCTAGATCGTTTGAAACCACAAATGATCAAAGTTCAATCAATAAAAAATAGATAATCTGAACATTTGAATTTGTGTTTAAAAATCTTCCCACAAAGAAAATTTCAGGCCCTAATGGCTTCATTGGTAAATTAAAAAAAAAAAAAAAAAAAAGAAAAAAGTATGGAAGAAAATATCAATTCCATGCAAACGCTGCCAAAATAAATAGATAAATAAAATAAAGGAGGAAGTAATTCTGAATATACTTTATGAAGCCCCAAACCAGACAAGACATTATAAGTAATAAGACTTCAGATCAATATCCCTTGTGAACATAGATGCCAAACTGTTGTTAAGAAATTTTTAGCAAATTGAATCATGGCAAAGCAGTGTTTATGCAAGAATGCAGAGTTAGTTTAGTGGCTGAATATCAATTAATGTAATTCACCAGATTAAACACTAAAAAAGAAAAATTATTTTACCATCTGAATACATACAGAGAAAGAATTTAACAAAAGCCAACATCCATGACTGATATAAACTCTCAGTAAATTAGGAATAGATGAGAATTTTCTCAACCTGTTAAAAGACATCTATGAAAGAACTACTTTAAGTATCATACTTAATGATGAAAGAATAAATACTTTCCCCATAACATCATATGATCAAGAACAAGACATGGGTATTCACTCTCATCTCTTGCTATTATTCAGCATTGTACTTGTAGGTTCTGGCCAGTGCAAAAAGGCAGGGGTGGAGGGTGGGTAGGAAGTGTAAAGGGAGGAGAGGATAGCCATTTGAAAGGAAATAGGAAATTCTTTGCAGATAACATGAGCATCTATGTGGAATATACATTGTAAGCTACAAAAAAGATACTACAACCACTAGGTTAATTTATTAAGATTGCAGAATATATGATTAGTAGATTAAAAAATTAAATGTATTATTACATACTTCTTTTCATTGTTGTTGTTGTTGTTATGTGCTGTGAAGTCAGACCTGACTTGTAGCGACACCTCCTTGGGTTTCTGAGGCGGTATCACTACAGAAGTAGATTGCCCAATATTCCTTCTGAGGAGTGGCTTGTGGGTTTGAACCACCAGCCTTCTGGTTAGCAATATTTTTAAATTAAAGTAAAAAATTCCATTTACAATGACATCAAAAGGTGAAATATTTATGAATACTTGTCTGACAAATATTGTGCAAGTCCTGTGTACTGAAAACTGGAAAGCACTGTTGAGAGAAATGAAAGAAAATCTAAATAGAGAGATATACCTTATTTATGAGCAGAAAATTCAATATTGTTGAAATATCATTTCTCCCCAAAATAATCTATAATTTAATGCAATCCCAATCAAAATTCCAGGAGGCTTTCATATAGAAATTGTTAAACTGAATCTAAAATTCATATGGAAATACAAAGGCCATAAAAAGCCCCTTCCCATTTAGTCAATTCTGACTCATAGTGACACTATATGACAGAATAGAACTACCCGATAGGATTTCAAATGCTGTAATCTTTATAGACCCCACTCACCTCTCAGTTTGTCATATTGTGGTGGCTTGTGTGTTGCTGTGAGGCTGGAAGCCATGCTACAGGTATTTCAAATATCAGCAGGGTACGTTTATCATGGATAATGATAAATCCAATATCATGGATACGTTTCAGTGCAGCTTCCAGACTAACACAGACTGACAAGAACAGGGCCATCACTTCTGAAAAAACTGGCCACTCAAAACCTTATGAATAGTGGTGAAATACTGTCTGATATATTACTGGAAAACTTTATTAATAACAGTGAAACATTGTCTGATATAGTGCCAGAAGATGAGCCCCTCGAGTAAGAAAGAACTCAAAATATGACTAGAGAAGCTGTGTCATCAAAGAAGGGTCAACTGTAATGATACGGATGGAATAAAGCTTTCATGACCTTCATTTGCTGATGGGGCATGACTCAAAATGGCAAGAAACAGTTGCAAACATTCATTAATAATTGAAATGTGGAATGTATGAAGTATGAATCTAGGAAAATTGGAAATTGTCAAAAATGAAAGGCAACACATAAAGATTGATATTCTAGGCATTAATGAGCTAAAATAGGCTGGTATTGGCCATTTTGAATCAGACAACCATAAAATCTACTATGCCAGGAATGACAAATTGAAGAGGAATGGAGCCACATCCATCATCAAACAGTATTTCAAGATCTATCCTAAAGTACAATGCTGTCAGTGATAGGATAATATCCATATTCCTACAAGGAAAACCAGTTAATACTACCATTACTCAAATTTATGCAGCAACCATTAAAGCCAATGATGAAGAAATTGAAGACTTTCACCTACTTCTGCAGTCTGGAATTGACCAAACATACAATCTAGATGTATAGATTATCACTGGCAACTGGAATGCAAAAGTTGGAAATAAAGAAGAAGCATAGATAGCTGTAAATATGGCCTTGGTGAAATAAATGACACTGGAGGTTGCATGAGAGAATTTTGCAAGAGCAATGATGCATCCATTACAAATACGTTTTTAAACAACATGATTGGCAGCTATACACAAGGACCTCGTCAGATGAAATACACAGGAATCAGATCGACTACATCTGAGGAAAGAGGCAATTGTGAGGTTCAATATGATCAATCAAAACAAGGCCAGAGAAATGATAACATGATTCATAAATACAATGAGCTCAGCACAGATACCTGTGATATCATATCACAGAAATGATAATATGATTCATAAATACAATGAGCTTTGCACTATGGAGCAAAGAAACAAGGAACACCACGAAAAAACACATAACAAAATGACAGCAAGCAATTCATACTTGTTAATAATTACACTGAATGTCAATGGATTAAATGCACCACTCAAGAGAAAAAAAGTTACAGACTGGATAAGAAAACATAACCCATCAATATGTTGTCTACAAGAGACACACCTTAGAGACAAAGACAAAAATAGACTAAAAATCAAAGGTTGGAAAAAGATCTATCAAGCAAATGGCAACCAAAAAAGAGCAGGGCTGGCAATATTAATTTCTAATCAAATCGACTTTAAGACAAAAACCACCATATGAGACAATGAAGGATGTTATGTAATGATTAAAGGATCAATTGAACAAGAAGTTAAACCATAACAAATATCTATGAGCTCAATGAAACAGCCCCAAAAAACATAAATCAGACTTTAACAGAGTTGAAAAGGCAAATAGATGACTCCACAGTCATAGTGGGAGACTTTAATACACGAGTTTCAATCAAAGATAGAACAAGTGGAAAGAAACTCAACAAAGACATGGAAGAGCTAAGCAGTACAATCCACCAATTTGACTTTATAAACATCTAAAGAACCCTTCACCCAATAACAGCATGACATACATTCTTTTCCAGTGCACATGGATCATTCTGCATGATAGACCATATGTTAGGCCATAAAGCAAGCCTTAATAAATTTAAAAACATTCAAATACTGCAAAGCATCTTCTCAGATCACAATTCTATAAAATTAGAAATCAACTATAGGAAGATAAACAGAAAAAGAGCAAACACATGGAAACTGAACAACATCCTCCTCAAAAATGACTGGTAAGAGAAGAATTAAAAATTGAAATTAAAATATTCCTTGAATCAAAAGAGAATGAAAACACAATATACCAAAATCTTTGGGACACAGCAAAAGCATCAGTCAGAGGCCATTTTATAGCAAAAAAATGCACAAATCAAAAAAGAAGAGCCAAGATCAACCCTTTAAACCATCTCCAATAATTAGAAAAAGAACAGCAAGAAAAGCCCAGTCACCAGAAGAAAGGAAATAATAAGTATTTGAGCAGAAATCAATGAAACAGAAAATAGAAAGACAAAAGAAAAAATCAATAAGACTAGAAGTTGGTTTTTTTAAAAGATTAATAAAATTGGCAAACCACTGGCAAATTTAACAAAGGAAAAGAGGGAGAGAATACAAATAACATGTCAATAAGAAACAAAGTGGGTGACATCACAACAGAACCAACTGAAATAAAAAGGATAATAGGATGCTGTGAAAAACAGTACCCCAACAAATTTGAATATCTGGAAGAGATGGACAGCTTTCTAGAAACACACTACTTACTTAAACTAACACAGACTGAGGTGGAAAAGTTGAACAGATCCATAACAAAAGAAGAAATTGAACAGGTCATAAAAATAATTACCAACAAAAAAAGTCCTGGCCCAGACGGTTTCACCAGAGAATTCTACAAAACATTCAGAGAAGAACTGACACTCATCCTACTCAACCTATTCCAAAACATAGAAAAGGATGGCATCCTCCCAAATTTATTTTATGAAGCAAGCATAACCTTGATACCAAAACCAGGCAAAGACAGCACTCAAAAGGAAAATGACACACCAATATCCCTTATGAATATAGATACAAAAATCTTCAACAAAATCCTATTCAATAGACTCCAACAGCATATCAAAAAAATAATTATGACCAAGTGGGGTTCATACCAGGTATGCAAGGATGATTCAACATTAGAAAAACAATGTCATCCACCACATAAATAAAACAAAGGAAAAGAACCACATGATCATACCAATCAATGCAGAAAAGGCATTTGATAAAATCCAGCACCTATTCCTGATCAAAACTCTCAGCAAAATAGGAATAGAAGAGACATTCCTCAACATAATAAAGGGCATCTATGCAAAACCAACAGCCAACATTATTCTCAATAGAGAAAGACTGAAACCATTCCTCTTGAGAACAGGAACCAGCCAAGGATGCCCGCTATCACCACTTCTATTCAACATTATACTTGAAGTCCTAGCCAGGGCCATTAAGGCAAGAACAGGAAATCTAAGGCATCCAAATTGGTAAGGAAGAAGTCAAACTGTCCCTATTTGATGATGATATGATCCTATACCTAGAAAACTGGAGACTCAGAAAAAAATAGTTCTACTGGAACTAATTGAGAGATTTAGCATCGTGGCAGGATACAAGAGCAACATCCAAAAATCAGTTGGATTTCTCTACACCAGCAAAGAGATTGCTGAAAAAGAAATAAGGAAATGAATACCATTTAAAATAGCTATCAAAAAATAAAATACTTGGGAACTAATCTCAAAAGGGACGCAAAAGACGTATACAAAGAAAACTGTGAAAGACTTCAAGAAACCCTAAGAGATATACATAAATGGAAGAACATAGCATGCTTGTGGATAGGAAGATTGAACATTGTGAAAATGTCATTTCTACCCAAAGCAATCTATACACTTAATTCAACCCCAATCCAAATCCCATCAACATTCTTTGAAAACCAAACCAAACTCACTGCCATGAAGTCGGATCCGACTCATAGCAACCCCTCCTTGGGTTTCCAAGGCAGTATCACTATGGAAGTAGGTTGCCCAAACTTCCTTCTGAGGAGTGGCTGGGGGGGGTTAGCAGTGAAATTCTTTAGGCACTATGTTGCCAAAACTCCCAACATTCTTTAAGAATATGGAAAAACAAATCACTAACTTTATATGGAAAGGAAAGAGACCTTGGATAAGTAAAGCATTATAGAAGAAGAAGAAAGTAAGAGGTCTCACATTCCCAGGTCTTAAAACCTGCTATACAACCACAGTAGTCAAAATTGCCTGGTATTGGTACAACAGACACATAGACCAATGGAATAGAATTGAGAGCCCAGAAATAGATCCATCGACTTATGGTCAGCTGATCTTTGACAAAGGGCCTAAATCCATTCAATGCGAAAGAGATTGTCTATTTAACAAATGGTGCCAGCAAAACTGGATACCCATTTGCAGAAAAATGAAATAAAATCTGTTCTTCACCCCATACACAAAAACTAACTCAGATGGCTCAAAGATTTCAATATGAAATCTAAAACTATAAAGTTCCTCAAGGAAAGACTAGGGCAAATTTAGGGTCCTTAACATATGACTTAAATAGACTATCAAGCATAACCCAAAATGCACAAACAGTAGAAGATAAACTTCCAAAGACTTCTCCAAAAGAGTCAAAAGAGAACCTACAGACTGGGAAAAAAATATTTAGCAATGACATATCTGACAAGGGACTTATCTATAGAATTATAGAAAACTCCAACATCTCAACCACAAAAAGACAAATAATCCAATTAAAAATGGACAGAAGACATGAATAGATACTTCACCGAAGATTCAGGTGGCCAACAAACACATGAAGAAATGCTCACAATAATTATCCTTTAGAGAGATGCAAGTCAAAACAACAATGAGATACCATCTGGCCCCTGCATCAGTAGCAAAGTTCAATAAGACAGAAAATTAAAAATGCTGGCAAGGATGCTGAGAGATTGGGACTTTCATACACTGCTGGTGGGACTGTAAAATGATACAACCACTGTGGAAAGCAGGATGGCAATCCTTAAAAAGTTGGAATTAGAAATACCATTGGACTCAGCAATTCCATTACTAGGTATATATCCTAAAAATATGAGAGTCAGGACAAGAACAGATAATACGCACATCCATATTCATTGCAGCACATTTCATTTCACAATAGCCAAAAGATGGAAACAAACTTGGTGCCCATCAACAGAAGGATGAATAACCAAACTATGGTACATACACACAATGGAATACTAAGCAACACTAAAGAATAATGCAGAATTGGCAAAACACCACATAATGTGGATGAACTTGGAGGACATTATATTGAGTGCAATAGGTCAATCATAGAAGGACAAATAATATACTAGTCTGTTACTGTAAAAAGTCAAGGAAATGTTTAAATAGGGAAGGAAACTTTCTTTGTTGGTTACCAGGAGTGGGGGTGGAGGGGAGGGAACACTGTTAGTTAAGTAGAGACAAGCATTGATTTGGGTGAAGAGAAGGGAAATGTACCAAGTGTGAATGGTCAACACAATGTCATTGAGGAAGAGGACGACATACAGAGGTGCATGGGAGGTACAGACAACAAAGATGAACACTTTTGCACATACTGTACTGTGTTGTCATTGAAGGCCAACATTGATATATGGGTGGATAGATGGGTGGACTGGCTGAACTATTAGGTATGTGTATGCAAGGGTGAGTGTGCCCACGACCATGTATAGGGTTGGCAGACAATGTTTCTACAAGTGTATTTGTATTCCTACAAGAATTCCCAGTTATATAGTAGAGCTGACAAGGGACAAGGTTTTAGTCACTTCTTGGCCACAGCCTGCTAGCCAGAGGGAGTGAGTAGTTGGACCTGTGGACTCAGGACCATAGTCACAGGTGACATCAAGCTCAATTGGCATAACATACTACACAATTTTATACTACAGTTTTATAGGTATGGGAGCTCTGGTAGCATAGTGGCTAAGGCACTTGACTGCTAACCAGAAGGCTGGCAGTTCAAACCCACCAGCCACTCCT
>NW_006921889.1:669829-671476 GCF_000298275.1 Orycteropus afer afer
ATAGAGCCTGGTGGAACCACTTAGACTATGTCCCCTAGCTGCCCATCAGGTCTGGAATTGAACCCACTCCCATGGTTTCCAGCCAAACAAAAGATAGGCATAAGAGCTGAATACTTACATTAGCTAGATACACTCCTTGGAGATATCAATCATAGAATAGAAAGGCTGTGTATGCGCAGGGAAACAGCTCAGGGGGTAGGAGTGCATAGGAGGGAAGAGGTAACTATGGGGAGGAAGTGGAAGTGGAGCTGTTGCATTGTGGAAAATTAAAGTCAGTGTCATGAGACAAAATGTATGTGAGCTGCTCTATGGAAAGTGAATTAGCGCCATAAACTTTCACCCAAATCACAAAAAAAAAATTAAAAAAAAAAAAATAAGTGCAGTAGCTGACTATGGAACAGACAATCAATTGTTCACATGTAAGCTCAAGTTGAAGCTAAAGAAAATTCAAACAACTCCATGGAGCAAAAATACAACTTTGATTATGTTGTTGTTGTTGTTGTTGTTAGGTGCCATCAAGTCATTTCCAACTCATAGCGACCCCATGCACAGCAGAACGAAACACTGCCTGATCCCATGCCAGCCCCATGATCCCTGCTATATTTGAGCCCATCATCACAGCCACCATGTCAATCCATCTCATTGAAGGCCTTCCCCTCTTTCATCGACCCTCCACCCTACCAAGCATGGCATCCTTCTCCAGGGAATGGTCCCCTCTGACAACATGACCAAAATAGGTGAGACAAAGTGTAGCCATTCTCGCTTCCAAGGAGCATTTCAGGTGCACTTCCTTCAGGACAGATCTGTTAGTTCTTTTAGCAGTCCAAGATACTTTCAGCATTCTTTGTCAGCACCACAACTCAAAAGCATCAGCTCTTCTTCAGTCTTCCTCATTCATTGTCTAGCTCTCACATGCATAGGAGGCAATTGGAAATATCATGACTTGTGTCAGGTGCACCTTAGTTCTCAAGGAGACATCCTTGCTCCTCAGCACTTGAAACAGTTCTTTCATGGTTGATCTTCCCAATGGAACATGTCGTCTAATGTCCTGACTACCGCTTCCATTGGCATTGATTGTAGAACCAAACAATGTGAATTCTTTGACAACGTCAATCTTCTCTCCATTTATTGTGATGCTGCTCATTGGTCCAGTTGTGAGGATTTTTGTTTTCTTTATATTGAGATGTAATCCACACTGCAGACTGTATTCTTCAGCCTTCATCAGTAAGTGCCTCAAGTCATCCTCACTTTCAGCAAGCAAAATTGTATCGTCTGCATATCTCAGGATTCTTCCTCCAATCCTGATGCCACGTTTTTCTTCATATAGTCCAGCTTCTCGGATTATTTGCTCAGCATATACATTGAATAAGTGTAGGAAAAGGATACAACTCTGATGCACTCCCTTCTTGATTTGAAACCGTGTAGTGTCCAACTTTGATTATATCCCACCTAAATTTAGAGACCGTCTGAAGAATAGATTTGGTCTACAGCTATACCACCCTGAAAACACACGATCTCATCTAAAGAATAGATTTGATGCATTGAATACCAATAACAAAAGACCAGGTGAGTTGTAGTATGACATCAAGAACAGCATACATGAAGTAAGCAAAATGCCAGTAAGAAGACAGGAAAGGAAGAAAAGAC
>NW_006921889.1:682070-683502 GCF_000298275.1 Orycteropus afer afer
GCTGCTGCATTGTAAATTTTGGTCAATGACATGAGACAAACTATATGTGAACTGCTGTATGAAAAGTGAATTTACTCTGTAAATCTTCACCCAAATCCTAAAAAAAAAAAAAAAAAAGAACTGAACAGAAGATTTCCAATGGCAGCTTGAGAAGACCAACTAAAGCATTATAATGAAATGTACAAAGACCTGGAGTTAGAAAACCAAAAGGGAAGAACATGCTAAGCATTTCTCACACTGAAAGAACTGAAGAAAAACTCAAGCTTTAAGTTGTTGTGTAAAGATTCTATGTGCAAAATATTGAATGATGCAGGAAACATCAAAAGAAGATGGGGGAAATACACATAGTCACTGTTCCCAGTGTTCAACTATTTCAGAAGGTAATGTATGATCAAGAATCAATGGTACTGAAGAAAGAAGTCCAAGCTGCATTGAAGGAGTCACCAAGGAACAAAGCCCCAGGTAATGACAGAATATCTATTTCAACAAATAGATGCATCACCAGAGGCATTTACTCACTTATACCAAGAGGCTTGGAAGACAGCTAGCTGGACAATTGACTGGAAGAGATCCATGTTAGTGCCCATTCCAAAGAAAGATGATTTGATAGAGTGTGGAAATTACCAAACAAGATTATTAGTATCACATACAAGTAAAATGTCACTGAAGATGATTCAAAAACAGTTGCTGTATGGACAGGAAACTTTCAGAAATGCAACTGGATTCAGATGAGGACATGCAATGAGGAATATCATTGTTGATGTCAGATGAATCTTGGTTGAAAGCAAAGAATACCATAAAGATGTTTACTTGCCTTTTATTGACTATGCAAACGCATTCAACTGTGTGGATCATAACTAATTATGGATAGCATTGCAAAGAATGGGAATTCCAGAACACTTAATTGTTCTCATGGGGAAATTGCACATAGACCAAGAAGCTGTCATTTGAATAGAACAAGGGGATACTGCATGATTTAAAATCAGGGAGGGTGTGCATCAGAGGGGTGTCTTTTCACTGTACTTATTTAATCTGTATGCTGATCAAATAATTCAAGAAGCTGAACTATAAAAAGAAGAATATAGCATCAGGATTGGAGGAACACTCATTAGGAACCTGCAAAATGCAGACGACACAACCTTGCTTGCTGAAAGTGAAGATAACTTGATGCATTGACTGATGAAGATCAAAGATGACAGTCTTCAGTATGGATTAAACCTCAACATAAATAAAATTAAAATCCTCACAACTGGACCAATAAGCAATATTATGATAAATGGAGAAAAGATTGAAGTTGTTAGGGATTTTATTTTACTCAGATCTATACTCAATACTCATGTATGCAGAGGTCAAGAAATCAGACTTCATTTTGCACTCACCAAATCTGCCACAAAAGATCTCCTTAAAGTATTAAGAAGCAAATATGTCACTT
>NW_006921889.1:683732-684502 GCF_000298275.1 Orycteropus afer afer
AGGAATGCTCCTTGGAAGAGAGAATGGCCAGACTTCATCTCAGCTACTTTGAACATATTGTCAGAAGGGGCCTTCCATGGAGAAGGATATCATGCTTGGTAAAATAGAAGGTCAGGAAGAAGGGAAGACCTTCAAGAAGATGGATTGACACAGTGGCTGTAACCATGGGCTCAAGCATAGCAAAGATTGTGAGGATGGTGCACTGGGTAATCTTTCATTGTGTTGTACACAGGGTCTCCATGAGTTGGAGCTGACTCAACTGCACTTAACAACAACAACAAAAACAAATCTTTATTAAGGCAGTTTTCCACATCTTCTCCTGCTGGCATTTGAATTACTGACCTTTCACTTAACATCTGAGCACTTAATAACTGTACCACCAGGTCACCTTACAAAGGACCTAGAGTAATAGAAACAACTTTTAAAAGGAAGAAAGTGGGAAGTCTAACACTACCTGACTTTAACACTTATTATAAAACTATAGTAATCAAGGCAGTGTGGTATTGGCATCAAGACAGACAAATCTAGATCAGTGAAACAGAATAAGGTTTAGAAAAAGACTACATATTTGGACAACTATTTTTGACTAAAGGAGCTCTGGTGGTGTCGTGGATAAGGCACTTGACTGCTAACCAGAAGGTCAGCAGAAGCAAGACTGGGTGATCTACTTCTGTGAAGATTTACAGCCTTGGAAACCCAATGGGGGTCCCTATGAGCTGGAAATGACATGATAACAGTGGTTTTGGTTTTTTTTTTTTGATTGCCTTCTT
>NW_006921889.1:684602-687220 GCF_000298275.1 Orycteropus afer afer
TTTTTTTTTTTTTTTTTTTTTTTTTAATTCTTGACAAAGATAAAAAAAGGAAATTCAGTGGAGAAAGGGCAATCTTTCAAAACAAGGGGTGCAGTAACAACAATTGGATACCTATATGTAAAAAAAGATAAAAAATAGACTTCTGTTCATAGCTTGCACTATAGACAAAAATAATAAAATATAACATAAACTATAGATTTTTCTCTTCAAAAGACACTGTTAAGAAAATAAAAAGCCAAGACAAGGAGGAGATCATCAGAAGGGAGTAATTACAAAGAAACCTGGAGAAACCTTTGGAAGTAATGGATATACTATTATTTAGGTTGCAGTGAAAGTTTCACAAGTGTATGCATATATAAAAAATAATCAAACAGTGCACTTTAAATATGTGCAGTTTATTGGGCATTAATTATAACTCAATGAAGCTGTTTTTCAAAATGAGAAAAAAATTAAATAGACATTTCTCAAAAGAAAATATTTTAATGGCCAATTAGCTGATAAAAACGTGCTCAATTTTATTAGTCATCAAGCAATTATGAATTAAATCCACAATGAAATACCATTAACTCCAACAGATTAGCTGCAGCATAGCAAGTGATGGTGAGGGCGTGGAGATATTCAGAATGGAAACTGGTACAATCACTTGGTAAAATTGTTTGGCAGTAAATGCTAAAAAGTTAAACAGATGTTTACCTTATTACCTAGCAATTATATTCTTGGATATAAACCCCCAAAAAATATGTTTATTTCCACTAGAAAGTTCATGAAAGCACTTTTTGTAAAATCCAAAAACTGGAAACTACTCACTAACAGTATACTGGATAAACTGTGGTATGTTAGCACTGAATAGATTTCAGCAGTACTTCCAGACTAAGACTGAGAAGAAAGATTTAGTGATCTCCTTCTGAAAGCCAGCCTACAAAAATCTTGCAGAGAAATCAGTATCTCTTCCAGAGAGTTGGCCAGGTAGCTGTCTTCCAAATTTCTTGTCATAAACAAATAAGCATTCCCCGTACTGTATCTGTTTGTTGAAACATCTCAGTGGGTATTCCATCAATTCCTGGAGCCTTGTTTTTTTCCAATTCCTTCAGTGCAGCTTTGATTTCTTCCTTCAGTACCATTGATTCTTGATCATATGCTACCTCCTGAAGTAGTTGGACATCAGCCAATTATGTTTTATATAGTGACTCTGTGTATTCTTTCCATCTTTTTTTTTTTTTTTGATGCTTCCTGCATCATTTAGTATTTTTCCCATAGAATCCTTCCATATTGCAACTGAAGGCTTGAATTTATTCTTCAATTCTATCAGCTTGAGAAATGCTGAGCATGTTCTTCCCACTATTTATGTTATTTAAAAAGGGTATTTGCAATAAATAAGTGGTTGGCCATGCAAAATTAAGTCCTGTGATTTCTGACATTATTTCTGTCACCAAGACGGTATTTTCCAACTACTGATGATTCTTCTTAGTTTCCAACTTTTGCATTTCAATCAACAGTAATTATCAATACACTCTGATTGCATGTTTGGTCAATTTCAGACTGCAGAAGTTGGTAAAAATCTTCAATTTCTTCATCTTTGGCTTTAGCAATTGGTGTGTAAATTTGAATAATAATAGTATTAACTGATATTCCTTGTAGGTGTATGGCAAGGCAAAAGGGAATATACTCATGACCATATGGAAGTTGGCAGATGATATTTCTACATGTGTATTTGGATGTGTTATAAGAATGTCCATATAAATAGAGCTAACGGGGCAAAGTTAAACCTTCTTAGCCACAGAGAGACAACTTGAAAGCACCTAAGGACAGCACAACAATGGCTAATGATCATGAGAGTTTCTTCACAAGTTTATTATCCACCTGAATGTTTGTGGTTCTCTTTTTACTCTATGGATAAGTCTTTTGATGGGTACAAGAATTTAATTTTTGTTCCGGTAAGATGGAGGAATAGGCAGACAAGTGACACAGACCCTCATCAACAAAGAAAAGAAAAACCAATTGACAGAGATACAGAAGATAATCTTGGAACACTGAGCTTTGAAAGGAACTATACAGAAGTGGATTAGGCACCAACCAGTGGAAAAATCTGAACAAAAACAGTGAGTACAGAGATGGTCAGAGCTGCGGACTGTCAGCTACTCTGACAAGACCAACAGCCTGAATATTTCCAACTGGTGTTGGGACCTGAGAATTGATCTAAAGATCAGCCCTTGTCACCAAGGGCTGCAGGGAAACTGCTCTGGTGGCCTATGACTAGGAAGGGAAACAGCAATGCAGGAGACAATCTGAGCTGTGGACTTTCTGCTGTCTGGAGGGCGCAGACACTTTGAATTTTACAAGTGGTGGCCATTTTGGATATTTAAAGTGACCAGGTGCAGCCATTTTGAATGTTTACAAGTGGTGGCCATTTTGGATTTTAAAATGATAGCATTCTCATTCAGATTCCAGGGACCTAAGAACAGGCTCTGTTTGCCAGGGTTGGCAAAGACATATGAGAGGCTGACAAAGGAAAGGAGACAGGTGGTGAGTGTATAAGTGCTGTCAGCTACTGAATAGAGGAGCAAACACAGTACCCTGCCTGTATAGATAACATGCAAACAAAACAATGAAGATTAAAA
>NW_006921889.1:689647-692438 GCF_000298275.1 Orycteropus afer afer
AAAAAAAAACTTCTTAGCCACAGACAAACACCTTGAAGGAATGAGTTACTGGGTTCATGGGCTTAGGACCAGAGCCATAGGGGTCATCAAGCTCAACTGGCATAACATATTACACAAAAACATTTTGCATCTTGCTTTGGTGAGTAGCAACTGGGGTCTTAAAAGCTTGAGAGCAGCCATATAAGATGCAAGAATTGATCTCTCCTCATCCATAGCAAAGAAAATGAAGAAAATCAAAGATGCATGGAAACAATTAGTTGAAGGGACTAGTGGACCATGTGAATTTCAGCCTACATGACACTGAGATCAGAAGAACTAGATGGTGCCCAGCTACCACTGTCAACCACCTGGAAAGGGATCAGAATAGGAGATCCTAGATAGAGTGGGAGAAAAGTATGGAACAAAATTCAAAATCAGAAAAAAAAGACCAGGTTTACTGGTCTGATAGAGACTGGTGGGAGCCCCCAAGGTGATGACCTCTAGCCACTCATTCAGCCTGGAATTGAATTCACTCCTATGACTTCCAGTCAAACAGTAGATAGGCCTACAAGGTAAATACTTACACAAGGTAGGTACACTCCTTAGAAAAGTCAACCATGGGAGATCAGAAAGACAACATTTGCACAGGTAGATAGCTCAGAGGGCAGGAACGCATAGGAAAGAAGGACACAGGGAAGAGGTAACCACAGGAAGGAAGTAGGAAGAAAGCTGTTTCCTTATGAGGACTGAAATCTATGTCATGAAACAAAATATGCATGAACTGTTGAATGGAAAATGAATTTTCTCTGTAAATTTTCACCCAAATCACAATTTAAAAAAAGAAAGAAAGAAAACTCTGTACATCACAATGGTGTGATCCACAACCCATCATGAGGATGGCACAGAAGTGGGCAGAGTTTCATTTAGTTGTGCATGGGGTTACCGTCAGCCAGGGCCCAAATTAATGGCAGATAACAACAATAAGTGGTGTATGGTCCTGAGCAACAATTCTCTTTCTAAGACCAAATAAGAGAGCTCTAGTGGCATAGTGCTTAAGACATTTGACTGCTAACCAGAAGACTAAAGGATCAAACCCACCAGCCACTCCTTGGAAGGAAGACTGGGTAATCTACTTCCATAGAGATACCACCTCAGAAATCCAAGGAGAGGTCACTATGAGTCGAATCGACTTGACAGCAGTGAGTTTGGTTTGGTTCCTTGGAAGGCCAAATAAAGTGAACAGATGAGAAGACTGGAACCTAGAACTGCAACTCCTTCCTGTTCAATGCTAAGAAGAGATGATGTCATTTCTGTTTGCATTAATCAAAACCATTTAGTAACGGACAGTACACTTTACTTTCTTTCTGGCCAGAAGCTTTCTCTCAAATACCACAGTCTTCACCCACCACTCCAGCACACAAAGAAGAGATCTTCCAAAACTCCAGCCATCATGTTTTCTCCTCATATAGATTCTACTTCTGAGAATCAAAACCAACACAGGAAAAACTTAAACAGCAACCTAGACACCTATTCATTAAAATACATCCCCTGAACTTTTTGCATGATTATGGACACAGCTACAGCTAGCCATTTATAGTTCTGAACCATTGTTAAAGCAAAATATTTTATACTTCTGATAATAAACACTGCTGTGGAACTCAATTTGCTTCTCCATGTTGGCATTTGCCAACACTGTGGCCCTGGTAAGTAAGGAAGCCACAAGCATGTGGCCTCTGATATAACACTCTTTGGGTCAGCCCAACCTTTGATCTTCTCCACTAGATCATATTTTTAAAGAATCAGCATCGAAAATATTGTTAACACAGGCTCCCTAGTTTTGAGAAATATTTTTGTTTTAGCATGTGCTCTACAGGTTCCTCATGAGCACAATTAAGTTTTCTGGAATTTCCATTCTTCATAGTGTTATCCATATTTTGTTATGATCCACACAGTCAAATGCCTTTGCATAGTCAATAAAGCACAGGTAAACATCTTTCTTGTATTCTGGACTACCTTGTACTGAAAGCTTTCCATCTGAAAAATACTGAAGAACACGAAGAAACACAATGTTGTTGTTAGGTGCAGTCTAGTTGGTTCCAACTCATAGTGACCTTATGTGCAACAGAATGAAACATTGCCCAGTGCTGAGCCTTCCTCACAATCATTGCTATGCTTGAACCCAATGTTATACCTACTGTGTCAGTCCATTTCACTGAGGCTCTTCCTCTTTTTCCCTGGCCCACTACTTTACCAACCAGGATACCTTCTCCAGGGACTGATACCTCCTGACAAAATGATCAGAGTATGAGAGACAAATTCCTGCTTTCCTTGCTTCTAAGAAGGCTGTATTTCATGCAAGACAGATTTGTTCATTCTTCTGGCAGTCCTTGGTATATTCCATATTCCTTACCAGCACCAAAATTAAAATGCATCAATTATTCTTCAGAATTCCTTATTCTTTGTCCAGCTTGTACATGTATATCAGGTAATTGAAAATACCATGTCTTGGGTCAGGTGCACCTCAGTCTTCAAAGTGACATCTTTGCTCTTTATCACTTGAAAGAGGTCTTTTGCATAAGATTTGCCCAGTGCAATATGACATCTGATTTCTTGATTGCTGCTTCCATGGGGGTTGATTGTGGATCCAAGTACAATGAAATCCTTGACAATTTCATATCTTTTCTATTTATCATGATGTTGCTTATTGGTCCAGTTGTAAGGATTTTTATTTTCTTTATGTTGAGGTGTAATCCACTAAAGGCTGTAGTCTTTGATCTTCATCAGTAAGTGCTTCAAGTCATCTTCACTTTCA
>NW_006921889.1:692943-697836 GCF_000298275.1 Orycteropus afer afer
TACTTGTCTGTGATATTAATGATATTGTTTCATAATTCCTGCATTCTGTTGGATCATCTTTTTTTGGAATGGGCACAAATGTAGATTTCTTTTAGTCAGTTGGTCAGGTACCTGGTTCCAATTTTCTTGCTATAGACTCATGAGTACTTCCAGCATTGCATCCATTTGTTGAGACATCTCAACTGGTATTCCATCAATTTCTGGAGCCTTGTTTTTAGCCAATGCCTTCAGTGCAGCTTAGACTTCTTCCTTCAATACCATCAGTTGTTGATCATATGCTATCTCCTGAAATGTTTAATGTCAACCAAGTCTTTTTAGCACAGTGACTCTGTGTATTCCTTCCATCTTTCTTTGATGCTTCCCGTATCATTCAACATTTTGCCCATAGAATCCTTCAACATTGCAACTCTAGCCTTGAATTTTTCTCTTCAGTCCTTTTAGCTTGAGAAATGAAGATTATATTCTTCTTTTTTTATTTTCTAACTCCAGATCTTTGTACATTTCATTATATTTCTCTTTGTCTTCTTGGGCCACTCTCTGAATGTTCTGTTCAGCTCTTTTAGTTAATCATTTCTTCCATTCTGTTTCAAATGAAGTATGGATGTGGAACTTCCACTTCAATTTTGCTATATTTCCTCACAATGGCTGCATTCCAGTAGACTTCTATTCCTTTCAGCAGATCCTAGTGATGTTACACAAACTTTTTAATGAAATCAAAGTAAAGTGCCTGGTTAACTACAGCATGCTAATCACATCTTCCTCTCTTTTTGATGTTGTTAAACAGCTACTATTTCACTGCACTGTTGTGGTAGTTAAGGTTGTGTGTCAACTTAACTGGGCCTGTTTTTGAGTGGCTGGGCAGCTGGTTGTCGTTATTCCCCATGAGACTAACCAACTCCATGGTGAAATCTCTTGGAGCAGCTGAGTAGTAGTTGCCTTAGGGATGTGATCTCCTTCCAGTATATAAGAAGAAGCATTGAGAATGGTCTCTGCAGCTTTTTGGCACACTTCAACCCTGCATGGAGCCGAGTGTTCATTCAGCCAGCCATGTTTCCTGTCGATCTTCAGACTGTCTCTGGACTTGAACTAGTATCCTGCCACATCGTTTGGTAATCTGGGGACTGTGTCATTTTATTTGTTGACCTTGGGTTTGGCAGCCTCAGCAGCCAGCTGCTGCCTGAGCTAAGCAATGCCTCCAGCTTTGGTCAGCTGGGAGCAACGGCAGAGCTGAAGCCCAGGTTTGAGGGGCTTTCTCCCAACCCCTAGATCTGGCACTTTGAACTCAGACTTCTAACCTTCTAAACTGTTAGAGAACAAATCACTGGTTGTTCAAGGCATTTGCCTGTGGTATTTTCCGTTAGAGCTGCACTAGAGAACAAAAGTAGCTATTATCAAATTTGCCATGAGAGATATAATTAGGATGTTTGCCTCCACCTGACTTGACTCCACAGTGCTTGTTTTGTTTTCTCTCCCTCCGTGTAAATATTATTTGCCACTTCAGGTTCCCAAATTGTTCTTATCTTATAAAAGCCCTCTTTTCTCTTCCTCTAATTTGTTGTTGTTGTTAAGTCCCATCAAGTTGTCTCCGACTTATAGCCATCCTCAATGTACAGCAGAACGAAACACTGCCTGGTCCTATGCCAGCCCCACGATCCTTGCTATACCTCTAATTTACCACCTCCAATATACTCTAGGGTTGGAAATCAGATTGCTAGGCTTATTAAAATTCTATATGCAATAAGAATTGAACCAACCTGGCAGTACCCTAGAGGTCTCTTTGGTGAAGGCGAGGGCCTGAGTTTGTGTTAGTAGAAGCTCCTACAGTAGTACACGGATTTCTCTCCTTTTTAGGTATTTGTTAGCCTTAGCTAAAGAAGGCTAAGTGACTGATAAGTGGGTCACTATTATAAAAGAATTATCAAGAGTTCAGGATATAAACAACCACCAGCCTCAATGATGTGGTAGTGCCATTGGCCTTCATAAAAGTCACAGTAGATTGCCCCTGTATTTCCTCAGAGCAAATGTCTGTAAGGTTATGAATTGGATGTCACACCAAAAAGCCTTTGTGGACTTTCTGCAGTCCTCCATAACCAACAAAATAGAGACTTTATTATTTTATTTGTATTATATTATTGCCAAGAATTCCTGTTGAAATGCAAATATTTTCTGGAAGTGTTATCACATTAAACTAATTATCCACCAATATCTGACTATGAGATAGTTTCTTCAATTTTGCAACCTATCTCCACACAAAGCCCTGCCAAGAAACAGAAAAGGAGGAGAGGTGATGCTTGACAGCAGCTTGAAGGTCCTGGTGCTAAAAATGGAGGCATAGAAAGGGAGCAGTCCAACAAGGAAAATGAGAAAGCATTAGGCAACTTCACTTTCTTCATGATTTTGCTACAGAGAGCTCTGCACATATGTGCACTTGTTTTATAGTCGCCTTCAAAAATTATATGACATTTCATCAAAGAAGACATTCAATTGATCACAAATGCTCAGTATAATTAGCCATCAGAGAGATGCAAATCAAACCACAATGAGAAATGAATTCATTCCCACTATGATGGCTAAGATTAAAAAAGAAAGAAAGAAAGAAAATAAATGTTAAGAAGGATGTGGGAAAAATGGAATCCTTACCCATTGTTATTGAGAATTAAAAATGGTACAACCATTATGCAAGACAGCATGGCAGTTCCTCAAAACACTAAAAATAGAGCTTCCATATGACTGAGCAATCCCACTCCTAAGTATACACTCAAAAGGCTTGAAATCAGAGACTCGGACAGAGACTTTCACACCAATGTGCATTACAACACTATGCACGATACCCAAAATGTAGAAACAACCTAAATGTCCATCAATAGATGGACATTTAAACAAAATGTGGTACACACATACAAGAGAACACTACTCAGCTAATAAGAGAAAAGAAGTCTTGATACATACAACAATATAGATAGAGCTGGAAGACATTATGCTGAGGGAAATAAATCAATTGCAAAATGACAATGTTGCATGACCTCACTTATATAAAAAGACAAGAAAAGGCTAATGTACGGACCAAAGTTTATGATTGGCTACTGGGGCAGAAGAGGAGGGTAAAGCAGAGTTTCACAGTGATGGAAATATCACATATATTAAGGACAGGCCTGTACAACTTTACTTTATTGTAATTGCTGTCAATAAGTTGCTCTTGTTATTAGGTCATCAAGATTGTTCCCACTCAAAGCACCACTGTGTACAACAGAACAGAACACTGCCCAATCCTGAGCCACTCTCACGACTGTGATGCTTGAGCCCATGCTGTAGCCTCTCTGTCAATCCATGTCATTGAGCATCTTCTTTTTTGCTGACCCTCTCTTTTACCAAGCATGATATCTTCTCCTGGGACTGATCCTTCCTGATAGTACAACCAAACTGTGAGAGATGAAGTCTTATCATCCTCACTTCTAAGAAGCATTATGGTTGTACTTCATCCAAGACAGATTTGTTCATTATTCTGGAATTCCATGATATATTCACTATTCTTTGACAACACCATAATTCAGATTCATCAATTCCTCTTCATTTTTCTTATTTTTTGTCCAGTTTTACAGTAAGTTGTACACACATAAAAAGTTGAATAGGTGAAAGTTGTGTGATAGATGTATTTATAACAATGACCAAAAAAAATAGTTGCTGAGGCTGTTTGTGTACAACCAAAAAACCTCATGAGATTTGGTTTCTTGATTTGGAGGTTTAGGATGATGAGACACCCCAGTCAATTGGCTAATTATATGTCTAGTGTTTCTGTTCTACTTCCTAGTTTGATGTATAGTGTCTGGTGTCTTATAAGCTTGCAAGCAGCCATCCAAAGCACAATTGGGCTTTACTCACCTGGAACAATACAGGAAGGAGAATCAGGAAAAGGAGAAGTATATAGAATTTGTTGGTAACTGCCTCCATGAACAACTGCCTCCTTTGTCAGAAGACCAGAAGACCTGGATGATGCCTGGTGACAATTACCAAATATTTTGAAGAATTATGATCAAAAGGGGGAAAATGCACAAAAGAATCTCAAATTCTCTCGGATTTCAGACTTCCTGGAGCCCTGAAGTTTGTATTAACCCTTGAAACTATTGTTCTGAAATAAATCTTAAACCAAACCATTCCTGAAAGTCTTCTTAAAACCAAACAATAGTTTAACTAGTTAAATAAATAAATAAAGCCTGCCTTGAGAATTATGCTCTTCTAAGAACTATCTATAGGTGCTCTGGTAGCGTAGTGCCTAAGGCATTTGACTGCTAACCAGAAGGCTGGCAGTTCAAACCCACCAGCTATTCCTCAGAAGGAAGGTTGGACAACCTACTTCTGTAGTGATATTGTCTTGGAAACCCAAGGAGAGGTTGCTATGAGTTGGGTCTGACTCAAATGCACTTTACAACAACAACAACAAGAACTATCTATGTGGGATCAAATTGATAACAGTAACTCAAAAGATTAGATAGAAACCTAAGGAGGCAGTGGGTTTATGTTAAGGAGGGAGGAGCAATTCAGAAAAAGAAAGTGAGAATGGTCACACAACTCAAAGAATGCAATCGATGTCGTTAAACAGTACTCATAGAAACTGTGGAATTATATGTTTTCCTGTGTATATTCACAACAACTACAAAAAATAAGTGTATATAAAAAAAGTTTTATGAAAAGAGTCAAATGAAATTTTTACAGATCATAATCAAAAGAAAAACTTCTTGTTCAGTATTTTTATTTTATTTTATTTTCAAATCTTTTATAAGTCTATTAAATTCATCCAGGCACAATATCAAACTGATAATACTTCAAAACATAAGTTCCCTTGTGGGAGCCAAGTATTTTACTGAAAGGTTGCTCAGACAAAGAAGTGTTTCATAT
>NW_006921889.1:699976-701132 GCF_000298275.1 Orycteropus afer afer
ACTACGGAAGTAGGATTGCCCAACCTTCCTTCTGAGGAGTGGCTGGTGGGTTTGAACCGCCAGCCTTCTGGTGAGCAGTCAAGTGCTTTAGCCACTATGCTACCAGAGCTCCCACTCTGTAGTGATACTGCCTCAGATACCCAAGGAGGGGTCGTTATGAGTCGGATCCAACTCAATGGCACATAACAACAACAACAACAAGTACTATTCTAAGTATTCTTACCATATGATATTATTTAATACAAAAGAAAAAATATCTTAATCAAAGAAGTAAAAAAATCAAATGATGTATTGCATTGAGCAAATCTGCTTGCAAAAGACCTCTTTAAAGTGTAAAAGAGCAAAGATGTCACTTTTATGACTAAGATGCACCTGATCCAAGCCATGGTATTTTCAGTTGCCTCATATGCATGTGAAAGCTGGAGAATGAAAAAAGAAGGCAAAAGAAGAATTGATGCATGTGAATTACAGCATTGTTGGTGAATATTGCCTATACCATGCACTGCCAGAAAAATGAACAAATCTGTCTTACAGGAAATACACCCAGAATGCTTCCTAGAAGTGAACATGATAAGACTTTGTTTCACTTACTCTGGAATTTCTTCAGTAGGTACCAATCACTAGAGAAGGACATCAAGCTATAAAGCAGAGGGTCAGTGAAAAAGAGGGAGACCCTCAGTGAGATGGGTTAACACAGTGGCTGCAAAAGTGGGCTCAAATACAGCAATGATGTTAAGAATGGCACAGAAATAGATAACGTTTCATTCTGTTGTACATAAGGTCACTATGAGGAACTGACTTAATGGCACCTAATAGCAACAACAACCTGGAAAGAAGAAGAGAACAGAATACTTTAAGTCCAGAAAGGGAAAATCAAAGAGGATGTATTTTCAATTCACCTAAAGAAGGCATATAGTCTCTTGGCCTCAGTCCTTTTGCCATGTTCTCTGTTCTTCCTGGAACATGCATCCCTATGTCTCCTATGACCTCAGTCCTTAGGTCTCAACTAAAGAACTTTTCCCTGATCCTCTTCTCCCATAACTAAGTAAAGTGCCTTTCCTATACATGCCAGAACATGCTTATAAAACCCACTACCATCATGACCGGGAGGCTGTCGTTCGAACAGAACAAGGGAACACTACATGGTTTAAAATCA
>NW_006921889.1:724744-729709 GCF_000298275.1 Orycteropus afer afer
TCCATTTAGTAAAAGCTCCTCTACAGACTGATGGCACCTAACAACAACAACAACAACAGACTTGTAGAATCACCAAGACACAACTTCAAGTCAGGAACTAGACTCAAGCCCCGTCACTCAACTTTCAGCCAAACAATGGACAGACTTATAAAGTGAAGGCTGGGCAATCTACTTCCATAGTGATACTGCCTTGGAAACCCAACGAGGGCTTGCAATGAGTAGGGTCTGACTCTCCCACACACAACAACAACAATAAACTGAACAATAATACCAGGAATGTATGCACTCATCAGAACAGTTAACCATATGACATCAAAAGGGCAGCATTAGCCCAGGGATAAAGTTAAGAAGGCAGAAAGAGAGGACTAGAAAAGAAGAACAAAGGGAAGTGGTAAACACAGGAGGCAGTGGGAAAACTGCAGTTACATTGTGGGGGTTGCAGTGAATGTTGCAAAACAAAATGTGTATTAACTATTGAATGGAAAACCAATTTGCTCTGTAAACTTTCACCCAAATCTCACGTGCACACACACACACACACACACAAATAATTGTAATAATAAAGTTCCTCCACTGAAACTATGGAAGAGATAACTTGAAAAGGCCTGAGATATATCCGTCTCCAGATATAGCATATAAAGAAGTTAGAATTGGAAAATGAAGAGCAAAACATGAAATAACTTACTAAGGCTTAGAAAGTGAATTGGTCCCCAGCCAGAGGAGCCTAAGGAGATGTGAGGAGTAAACGTAATGTCATATCCTGGATGGGAACCTGGAAGAGTAAAAAGAAGATTAGAAAAAGGAGCAGAAAAGTTAGAGGTGAGTCATCAGAACCCAAAGAAATCAGAATAAAGTAAGGACTTTACTTAACCATAGTGCACTAATTTGAGTTTATTAATTATAAGAAACATATCATGTAAGATCAATCATAGGTGAAACTGAGCACTAGGGTATGGGAACTCTCCATACTGTTTCACAGATCCAAAAGCATTCTGAAAAATGTTTGCTGTCTGCTGTCTGTCTGTTTCTTTGTTTGTTTGTCTGTTTGTTTGACTAAAGGAGATAATGAGTAATCCTGTGGTAAATCCAGGCCTCTTAATTTCTAAACCTCCATGCTTTTCCCACAAGCAGGAGGTTTTAACCTTTTTCTGTGGCCTGTCTTTAACAAACTGGTAAAATGTAAATACGTAAAAAATATAAAACTATTTGTTGTTGTTGTTGTTATTATGTGCTGTGGAGTCGACCCCGACTCATAGCGACCCCTCCTTGGGTTTCCGAGACCGTATCCCTACGGAAGTAGATTGCCCAACCTTCCTTCTGAGGAGTGGCTGGTGGGTTTGAACTGCCAGCCTTCTGGTTAGCAGTCAAGTGCCTTCGGCATTATGCTACCAGAGAATAAATTCTATTGAATTACAGTTGTCAAAAATATTAGAACTATACAGAAAATGAAATATAATCATGAAAATTGTGAAAAAAAATATATGATATAATATGTGTGCTTTCATTCATACATTACATACAGGATCTAGTGACAGTTCTATTACCTAATGTAATTTTGAAGTGTGATGAGTGTAAATGATATTTCAAGATATCTGCACCAACTGAAAGATGATATGAAAATATTTTTAGTTGTACTGATTACAAAAATCACTAGTACTGTTAATAAGACCATGATGTTTTGCCTACAGTCATAATTTAAGGAAAAGTTAAATTTCAGTTACAGTTTGTGACAAAAAGTTGCAATTTTTGTCCAGCCAGGTTCATAGGCCACACCTATACCATTCCCCATATTCTGCCCACAGACCAAGAGTTAAGTAAGAAGACCTCAGTTAAAAAGTACTTTGGCTTGCATCCTCTGTAAAGATAATAGTCACTGAGGTCCTAAGAAACCAATAATCTTCCCAATCTTGGATTTATGTCCTGATTGGGCACTGAAAGAAACGTTTGAGAAAAGTCTACACTGTTACTTGTCTCTCTATCCTACCACACCACTACCACCAAAAAGTGCATTTCTGACTTATGTCAATCCCATGTGGGTCAAGAGTACAACTGTGCTCCATAGGGTTTCTCAATAACTGATTTTTTGGAAATAGAGAAATAGATTACCAGACCTTTCTTTTGAAGTACCTCTTGATGACCTTAAACCTCCAACTCTGTGGTTAGCAGCAGAGAATCTGAAACAGTTGCATCACGCAGGGACTCTCCTTTACCATACACAGCCTCACCATTACTTGTCTTGTTCTCCTTCCTGGTCTGATGTTCTTGATATATTTACTAAAAAGTTAGAAGTAAATCCAAAAACTCATCTCTTTTACCATTATTATTCACAACATGAATCCAACTTTTCTCTGGTATGCTTATATTTACTTCTTGTCCTAACTCTTCTAGTAACGAGCTCCACATTTTTAACTAGGTACTTTATGCAGAAACACGTTCTTTAATTTGCCCATAACCTCCCCACAGCTCTTTCTTAGAAATCATGAAAAACAGCCCATAACCAAATCATGTTTTTAAATAACTTACTTGTAAACATACTGTTAATCTGTGGTGATCTCTTCTGTCATTGATACTTAAATATCCCCCTGGGATATGGCTTTCCAAATGGTTTTGTGCTGCTATCTCCTATTACCAACTTACCAAGAGAGAGAAATCTCTTGGTATATAAGCTATACCATCCAAGAAATGCAGAGTAGCCTTCCCAGAAAGGGCCAATGACCAGAAATTGGTAGTGCCAAGTAACATTTTGTAAGTAAACACTTAGAAGTATTCCCCTAAAGGCTTTCTACATCTTTACACAAGCTTATCTGATGCCAATATCTGTCAGTACCTCCAACCCAGTAAAGCAGTGTTGGAACCACAAGTCAGAGCTTCTATTTACTGAGAACAGAGCCTGGCAATGGTTCATCCATAAGTAATCTGAAAACATTGACCTGCCGAAACCAATCTTTTTTGACACACTAATATGGGTGTTGCCAAACTTGGAAACATCTCAAACAATGTGTTTTGTTTCTGAAAGTATCATTAATCTGTTTAATTACTAAATTATTAAAGTCCAACAAGATGTCCTCAAACCACCCTTTGTTTTGTTTAATTGTGAGCAACTTTGCATAAGCAGTTTAACAGTATAAAATCTGACATAAGCAAAATGAATTCATAGGATCTGGTTGACTCAAACAGACTCTAATCTGTTTGAGTTTGACCAGATACTTCCAGCTAATTACTAATTCTTGGTAAGCTGTCATGTTAAAATGCAAAATAAGTAATTTATAAGGGAGGAGGCTGTTTGATTTTTTTTCCCCCTCCCCATACTCTAGCAGCAATATGCCTGGGCTTGCTGAGTATCGTTATACTTAGAAAAACTTGTTTAGCTACCTTCATCCTGAAATATATACATCAAATCCCTGAGTGGATTATTTTATTTTCTGTGATCTAGTGCTGCAGGTTTAGCAAAAGAAGGCTACATTAGTGATATCAAGCTCTCGTTAGTTCTACCCGGCTTGTTTTATGCCAGTGGCAACAGCACACCTCTTCATCTCCTCCCTCACGGTTTCAATGTCTACAACCATACACACAACACAAACCGGAGAAATGAGGTCAATGTTGGAATAATTTCAGCTCCCACACCAAGGACGATTAGCTTTTTCTTTTCTCCTAAAAGAAGAATCAAGGTTTTATTTGTAAAATGAAGCAACAAGACTTGGTGTCCATGAGATTATCTTTATCCATACTCAATTGCTCTCCTCCAAGAGGGGCTTGAATGGGGTGTTGCAGGGAACAGAGACTGTTGGCAGAGAAAGGAGCCAAGTTTTCAGCGTGGGCAACCTTTGAGGCTAACTGACTAAAGACAGCCCCTGCAGACTCAGCAGCCCTCTGGGGGCTTTGGGGCTCCTGGCCAAAGTCAGGCTGGAATGGGTGTCTGAATGTTTGATAGTGATTACTTTCCTCTTGTTTCTAGAAGTAAAGCATGGTATTAACAACAAAACTCTTTCATTTGAACTATGCTTCATGGCTTACAATTGTCTTAGAGCAGTGAGCCCTTGTCTCTGTGATCTAACCAATAAACTTGTTTTCAGGCTCCCACAAAGTTGCCAACTTTGAAATTTGCCAGGGTAAGAACATTAATAATAGCACTGCCTTCTAATATCACTTTTATTCCATTACAAATTAAAGATAATTTAATGCCGATAAGAGCACCAGCCACTAAAACCAAAGATGACGAAATTGAAAGTTTTTACCAACTTCTGTAGTCTGAACTTGACCAAACATGTAATCAAGGTGTATTGACAATTACTGGTAACTAAAATGTGAAAGTTGGAAACAAAAAGAAGCATTAGTAGTTGGCAAATATGGCCTTAGTGATAGAAACAATGCCAGAGACTTTGTAAGACCCACAACTTATTCATTGCAAATACCTTTTTTCAACAACATAAATGGTTAGTATACATGTGGACCTCATCAGATAAATTCACAGGAATCAAATCAATTAATTTGTGGACAGAGATGAATGAGAACCTCTATATCAGTCATATCATCAGTCAAAAGATGATCAGGGCCCAATTGTGGAACAGACAATCAATTTCTCACATGCAAGTTTAAGGTGAAGCTGAAGAAAATTAAAACAACTCCAAAGAGCCAAAATATGACTTTGAATATATCACACCTGAATTTAAAGACCCACTGAAAAATAAATTTGGTGCATTGTAAACCAATGACTGAAGACCAGATGAGTTGTGAGATGACATTATTGACATCACACATGGAGAAAGCAAAAGATCATTAAAAAAAAAAAAGATAAGAACAAATGTCAGAAGAAACTCTGAAACTTGCTCTTGAGTGTAAGGTAGCTAAAGTGAATGGAAGAAATGATGGTGTAAAAAAGCTGAACAGATTTCAAAGGGTGAATTGAGCAGACAAAGTCAAGTACTATAATGAAGTGTGCAAAGACCTGAAGTTAGAAAACCAAAA
>NW_006921889.1:731094-731642 GCF_000298275.1 Orycteropus afer afer
GCTTCATCTTTCTTCCATGGAGCAGCCAGCTTGTGGGTTCAAACCACTGACATTTTGGTTAGCAACCAAATGTCTTAACCACTACACCACCAGAGCTCCTCTAAAATCTTGCTATTCTACCTTCTAAGGAGCATTCTTGATGTACTTCTGAGACATATTTGTTTGTTCTTTGGGAAGTCCGTGGTATTCTGTATTCTTCACCAACTTCATATTTCAAAGGTATCCTTTCTTCTGTGGTCTTCTTATTCACTGTCCTGTTTCTCCCTATGTGTGAAACAATTAAAAATACCATGGCTTGGGTAAGGAGCATCTTAGTCATCAAAGTGACGTCTTGGCTTTTATAATACTTTAAATAAGTCTGTTGTAGCTAATTTGCCCAATGTGATGCATCACTTGATTTCTTTTTATTTTTTATTTTTCATATATTTTTTTGTCCACACATCTATCCACTCATATACCCACGTTTACCTTCACTGACAATGCAGTACTGTATGTGCAAAGGGGTTCATCTTTGTTGTCTGCACCTCCCATGTATCTCTCTGTCTTCC
>NW_006921889.1:737214-738625 GCF_000298275.1 Orycteropus afer afer
CATGCAAATTCTTCTGCTAGTTGGAGTTTAGTCCACTTCTATATCCTTCCCTTCAAGGCTCAGGGGTCCAGAATTATCTTCTGTGTCTGTGTTAATTGGTTCCCCTTTTCTTTGTTGAAGAGGGTCTGTGCAGTCTTCCTATTCTGCCATCTTACTGGAAGATCATCATTTGATTTCTTGATTGCTGCTTTCATCTGAAACATCTGACATACTGAATATTTATTTATTGACTCCCTGCCTCCACAAAAAATGAAAGCCCTTTAAAAGCAAGGAGTTATTGTCAGAGCTATTTCTCCAGTACTTAGAAGAGTTCTTCACACAAAGTACTCAATAAACATTTGTTGAATGAGGAAATGAATGAATGAGTAGCATCACCATGGAATTTTTCAAGCAAAAGTGAGGTACTCAGAATCACATTTGTGTAGCAAGGAAGGAGAGGGTAGGCTAAGGAGCTATGAGCTGGACAAGAGAGAGAAGAATGGATGGAGGTCCTTGCTATATCCAAAGAGTTATCACACAATCAACTTTGCTCCATATGTCTGACAACCACTTTGCAGGACTTGGAGATTGTATTTGATTTCAAATAATGTATTTTTCCTATCAGTAATCTAATTATTTTCACATTGTATACCAGCAATATTGAGTTCAAAAAATATTTAGTCTCTATGTCCATGTACATGTATGTTTGCAAATTCTAGACCTACAAATATATGTAGCCATACTAGGATATATATTGTGTTCTTACATTAAAAATACGCATGACATCTTACATCTAGCCACAGTGAAGTTTGTTTTTTGTTTTTTGTTTTTTTTTAATTTCCTACTGGTCCATCTGAGTTTCTCTCCCGCAGAACCTCTGTAGGAAACCTACTTCAGTTATACCTCAACCACTCATTCAAAGGCAGTAGTCCTTGGAAGCTGGAATAATCTGTATATTTGTATGGCAAAGCATACCAGGATTCAGACTCAGGCCATTGAAATCTGTACCTCTAATTTAAGAGAGACTAGGAACTGAGTATCTAATTTGTAGCCCAAGGGACAAAAACTTTTGAACAAATCAACCACATTAAATGGGGTTTTCCTAGACAGTTTGTAGAGACAATTTCAAACAATACTCTCTATTACTTTAAATCCTTCTTTCATAATGTTTGCTTTCTTCAGGGATTATTGAAATGATTGAAATAGGAAAGAGTTCAGGAGAAGCCATGTCGGTCAAGGGAATCAATCTATTTGAATCTTGTTTTGACTATTTCTTGCCTACATTGGAGTCTGTCATTTGGATTCTCTCAGATTCAACTTCCCTAGACTGTCTGTCTGTCTCTCTCTCTCTCTTTTTCTCTGTCTGTCTCTCTGTCTGTGTGTGTTTGTGTGTGTGTAAATGTCTATGTCTCTCACTCAGAAGAAAGGAAGG
>NW_006921889.1:738840-740352 GCF_000298275.1 Orycteropus afer afer
GTTTCATTCTGTCTTAGATTCTTATTGACATTAAAGTGCTTCCATTGGTGATGATTTGGTAGGAAGACAGTTAATAATCTCCTTTAGCTCACCCTCCCTCTCCTTCTATCTGTTTTCAGTTTACTGTCTGCCTTTATCTCCATATTTCAAAAACCTCTTATCACCAACCAGTGCTGAGCTGTCATCATTCAAGAGCCCAAGATCAATCTATTGTATTTCAGTGGAACTCATCCAAGTGTCAGTTTTTCATAAGGTATTAACTCACTACTGTTGAGTCGATGGCAACTCATAGTGACCCCTCCTTGGATATCCGAGGTGGTATCTCTATGCAAGTAGATTGCCCAATCTTCCTTCCAAGGAGTTGCTGGTATGTTTGAACTGCCAGCCTTCTGGTTAGAAGTCAAATGCCTTAGGCACTACACCACCAGAGCTCCCTCATAAGGGATTAGAGATCTTAAATATGGAGCTGATCCCTTGAAAATCTAAGAGAATCCAGTGAAATCAAATTCCATGTTCTTTGGGTAGATTCATAGTAGTCTTCACCTATACACATGCATGTATATATATATGTATTTAAATGGGTGCTAAGACACCCTCTTCTCCTTTTTTCTCCTAGGCCCTGAAGCAGAAGCAGTGACTCGGGTGTAATTACATTTTCTCTTGAGTTAGTCTTTTGGTCACTATATGAACCATTTTCATCTCATTTTTTAATTGAAATTTTTTATTAACTTATTTACAAAGCTTCTGGATTCCATTAAAATCACCAGGCTAATTCTGAATCACAGAGTTACAGAATTTTAGAGCTAAAATGGACTATAGAATTATCAAGCCTAACTCTTTTATACTACATATTAATTCATTCACTTGTTCAGGGAATATGTATTCAACACCTCTAATAATAATCAGGCCATGATCTGAGGTCACATTCTGTAAAAGGAAACACCTAAGTGCTGTATGTTTGATACATTCTCATCTTCCACATGGAAGGAGACCCAGGTTCGATTCCTGGTCATGCAACTCACGCACAGCCACCACTCATCAGTCAGTGAAGACTTGAATGTTTCTGTGATGCTGAACAGGCTTCAGCAGTGCTTCCAGATTAAGACCAACTAGGAAGGAAGATATGGTTATCTACTTTCAAAAACTTGGCCAATGAAAACCTGTGCATCACAACAATCCAATCCTGTTGTGCATGGAGTCACCATGAGTAGGGGGCTTACGTGACAACAGCTAACAACAACAATGGAGTGTGATTCAAGTGCTAGGGATGCCCAAAATAAGAGTCTTCTTTTCCCAGAAAGGACTACAGGAGCAGACACAGAAAAGGAGGCCCAGAGATATTTGTTGAGATGATGCTAAGTATGTGTTCTTACTATTCTGTACCACTCCCTGCCCCAACCACCTTATGTCCATGAATCATTCATGCCTCACACAGCTCCGTGTGGTAGGGACTATTTCATCCCTACTTTAGAGATGAGGAAACTGAGATATAGAGGGGTAAAGTGGCCTGTT
>NW_006921889.1:740722-742560 GCF_000298275.1 Orycteropus afer afer
AAGAGTGGGTTTCTACCACATGCAAGGTATAATAATAATCAGGTTTTCAAAATACTCAGCCTCTCCACCGGCCTCTCTAAGACAGAAATGCCCAGACAGATAAAAGACTGTGCTCAGGTTTTATTTTAATCTTTGCCTCCCTACTTGTGGTCTTCTAGGGCTTAGTATTGAAAGCAAATGACACTTCTTTCTCCTCCTTCCCAGGGCAGGAATTTACATTTTAATTTTGGAACATTTAGGGGAAAAAAGCCAATGAAATGCTTTATTTACTTTCTTGAGACTTTTTTTTTTCCTTCTTTCCAGGAATAAAGCCTATTGCTTACTGAGTTGTAGACTAAATACCAGGAGTCCCAAGGCAGGACTGGTAACTGGAGCTTCAGTAAGTATGTTTGTGTATCACCCACAAGGAAGGGGGCCAGCTTCAAGGGGCTCTAGCATAGAATGGATTTGTTATCAGAGCATATGGGTTAGTTTGCCTTGAACTGAACTTCTAATCAGGAACTTTATATGTAAACAACCAAGAGCTTTTTAAAAAAATGTGCTGTGAGTACCGCTTTGGTAGGGAAAGATACTTACATGCATTTTTGTCATCCGATTAGCAATTCTGAAGGCCTTTAAACTATGGAAATGATGGCAACACAGCTGCCATTGTGTAATTCTTTGAGTTTGTTTACCCACTTTAGACTCTGCTCAGCTAGGCAAGGTGACCATACAACCTCTCATTCAAACTGGACACTTGGAAAGCAAAAGTGCTTCTATTACTAAGTACATGGGGACAATAGGTACAAACCAGGACTGAACCAGGCAAATGACCATTAATGATCAGCATAATCATAGCGAAAATTCCTTTTCAGGGTGAAAGTTTGAATCAGCATGATGTCTACTGGCAGAAGAGACCAAATCAGTGATGAGGCAGTTAAAGGAAGTTTCCTACCTAGGACATCAAACACAGAAATTTATGGTTGGAAGGGATGAACGATCATCTAGTTCAACCAATTGAGGGAGTAGCGTAGTGTCTAAGGCACTAGACTGCTAACCAGAAGGCTGGTGGTTCAAACCTACCAGCCACTCCTCAGAAGGAAGGTTCGGCAATCTGCTTCCATAGTGATACCGCCTCAGAAACTCAAGGAGGGATTGCTATGAGTCCGGTCTGACTTGACGGCACATAACAACAAATAACAAAGAGGGGTTAAGGAGACATCACAGGCTCTTTAGAAAGTGGGGACAGAATGTAGACATCCTTACTCAACTACATCAAACTACATCAGTAATATCTGGGGGTCAGCTCTTAGCTAAACAGACAAGATGCCAATGGAAGGGATGTCAGGACTGTCACTTCCCCTCCCAGCATCAGTGCACCCACACCTTCCCATGAAACACCCTCTTCATTTTCTACCAGCTATGACCATATGAGCATTGTTAGCTATTAGTTGAAGAATCATGGAGCTCTGGTAGTGCAGTGCCTAAGGCATTTGACTGCTAACCAGAAGGTTGGCAGTTCAAATCCACCAGCCATTCCACAGAAGGACAATGGGGCAATCAACTTCCATAAAGATTTACCAACTCAGAAACCCAATGGGGGTCACTATGAGTCAGAATCAACTCGATGGAAATGAGTTTGGTTTGGCTTTAGAGTTGAAGAACTACAGCTGATAACACTACTGAATAATGTTGTTGTTGTTAGGTGCCGTCGAGTCGTTTCCGACTCATAGCAACCCCATGCACAGCAGAACTAAACACTGCCCAGTTCCCTGCCAGCTCCACTATCCCTGCTATACTTGAGCCCATCATCACAGCCACCATGTCAATCCATCTCATTGAAGGCCTCCCCCTCTTTC
>NW_006921889.1:743050-745084 GCF_000298275.1 Orycteropus afer afer
AAAAAACCAATTACCAACAGTGAATAAAATCAAAAATACATGGAAACAGTCGAAAGGACTAATGGACCATGAGAACCTCAGTCTATGTGACCCTAAGACCAGAAGAAATGGATGGTGCCCAGCTACCAATGCCAACCCCTTAGAAAGGGATCAAAATTGGAGATCCTAGATAAAATGGGAGAAAAAATGTGGAACAAAACTCAAAATCATAAAAAAAAAACCAGGCTTACTGGTCTGATAGAGACTCGTAAAACTCCCTGAGTCACCCTTTGGTCCTGGAATTGAACTCACTCCTGTGACTTAACTCTCTGCCAAAGCCTACAAGCTGAACACCTACACTAGGGAGATGCACTTCTCAGAACAATCAACCATGGGAGATCAAAAGGGCAGCATTTGCACAGGGAGAAAAGTAGGGTAGGGAGGTAAGAATTCATAGGCAAGAAGGACACAGAGAGACGGCAACCACAGGGAGGAAGTGGGAGGTGAGCTCTTACACTGCTGGAAATATAACTAGTGTCACAGAACAAAATGTGTATGGACTTTTGAATGTAAAACAAATCTGTTTTGTAACATTTCACCCAAATCACAATAAAAAGTTAAAAACAAACAATTACCACTCATTATCACCTATCAGAAAACGGAGGTCTAAGGATAATAACACTGACAGTGTGGGTCAGTTTTGATGGGAGAAGGATAGTTCTCCAGGCAATATAATACTGTAAAGAAGAACAATTTAATGGAGGACAACTAAGCAGAGTGCCTGAGATAGCCAGAGTGAGTCATGTAAAAACATTGAATGCTGGAAACATGGTGGCTAAAATGGCTGAGAAGAACATTAGAAGGGAAGAGAAAGTTTCAGAAGACAAATTTTGAATGGTGTCTACCCTGACAAAGAGGTATGTTAAAGCATCTCAAAAGTTAATTAGAAGCATGAGCTCACACGTGGAGCAGGGGTGGTGTGCCCAGAGCATCCCAGAGTGTTTTCTCTGCCTTTGATTATGAGCAGGAATTTATGAATCAAAAACAAGGAATTAATTATCCCCTGGAAGGCAGGTTCCACACATGTTTCTCTCCAGCTATTTTAGTACTTTTCCTCAAGTCAAGGTGAGTTGGCAGGCAGAGGAAAATGAATTAATTCCAAATATAGAATTAATTTTTTTTTCCTATCACTCATGAATATCACATTCTGTTTTATACAAGGAACCCAGGAGAATTGAAATGGATGCCTTTTGAAAATCTAAAAGGAAAAATAATGAAATTTTCTGGCATTGTTTAGAATGGAAAAGCAATTCTTTATGGAGTGTCAATTTTTCTAAGACAGTGCCTTTGCTGCATGAAGCCAGTATTTAGATGAAGAAGGGAAAATTTAATCCATAATTCACAATTTTAGTCACACTAAAATGAGTATCACCTATATTTGGGAATTTATGGATTTTTTTTTTTTTTTCCATTCTCACCACGATGTTGAATGCTCTGCAAGACTGATAGCTCTACAATGACATCATAAATTGTTTCTCCAATATTTCACATTAGATCTTCCAAAGCACCACTTCAGAGGTTTCTCTTATTGAGCATTATCCAGGAAGTATGCACTAGTCTGTCGCACTTGGTCTGAACCAAGATACATGTTTGACATACATACCTTTGGGAAGAAGTTCAATGCTTTTCAAATTGTTTTCATTGCAACCACATAAATGTATTTCACATCATGATCCACTATACACACACATGCATGCATACAGATTGCACAACTGAATCAAGTGTTTCACAAAATAATGTCTTTACTACCTATGACACACTCGGATTATTTTCTATATTTTAATGCTGGTCTTACTCTATAAAACTGATTTCTTGACAAACTAGTGTGTCAAGACCCACTGTTTGGAAAACAAACCAAACCAAACTCACAGCCATCATGTTGATTGGACTCATAGCGACCCCTCCTTGGGTTTCCAAGGTGGTATCTCTACGGAAGTTGATTGCCCATTCTTCCTTCTGAGGAGTGGCTGGTGGGTTTGAACCACCAGCCTTCTG
>NW_006921889.1:745489-747228 GCF_000298275.1 Orycteropus afer afer
CATTGGAAAAAGTCACCATTTCTTTGACTTCTTCAAAAGTAATTTACATGTCATTGATAGGAGTTACATTTGATGACCTTGTTTCACTCTTGGAACTTGGGTTGTCTATAGTTGAGATAATTGATAAAGAACAAAAGATCTGGTTTTTAATATTTAAATTTTGGTTCCTTTCTAAGAAATTGGATTAAATGAAAACATCCTTTATCTGAGTTTTCAGAATTCGACACAGTCTACACTCAATAATGTTTTACCCAATAAAATACATACATTGAGCCACTGCTCATCATAACGCTGAGCACATAGACACATTTTTCACTCAATACATTTTTATTGAGCATTTACTATTTGGCCAGTACTGTTGTTGTTACTGTTAGTTGTCATCAAGTCAATTCTGACTCATGACAACCCCAGGGGTAGAATTGATCCATAGGGTTTTCAAGGCTGTGAGCTTTCAGTAGAAGATCGCCAGATCTTCTGAGGCACCACTCGACACCTCTAGGTAGATTCAAACTGCCAACCTTCCATCTAGAAGAGGAGCCCAACCGTTTGTGCCACCCAGGGACTCGCTGATAAGTACCAGAGGAAGCATTGTTAGAGCTAAATTAAATCCTTTGTAGGTCCTATGAACTGAAAGATTAATATGAACTCCTCTCCAAAGCTAATCTAAAATAAAAACAATACTAAAATGTGCTGTGTTTAAGGAAATTATCAGTACTCTTCCTCCTCCACACCCACAATAACTACAGGGGTAATTTTGGAAATATCAAATATACTTTCAGAATATTTTTCTTCTAATTTTTGGGGGTTTGTGTTTCTCTTGTTTCCCACACTTATGTTCAGACTGCCTGTTGGATATCCAGGCCTGGACACTGTAAATTCTGAGATGAAAGGCATTCTTTTTGTCTTTAATGTAACTTAGTGCAATGAATAGAACATGCTTATAAGGCAGTAGTATTCAATCATTACCCACTCACAGGGAAAGCCTGGTTAATGTACCATGAGGGGTGCATCTTAAATGACTTTTCCTACTCTGGACATTTGCATTTTGAATGTACTACTTAGCTGGCAATCCACCAGGCCTGAGCATTTATAGTGGCATCTGAGTATATTTTTATTATTTTATTATTATTATTGTGATTTGGATGAGTCTACATAGCAAATTAGTTTTCCATTCAACAATCCATGCATATTCTGTTTTGTGACACTAACCTCAATCCTCACACTGTAACAGCATTCTTCCCACTTCCTTCCTATCTATGCCCACCCCTTCCCGTCATTCTTCCTTCCCATATCTTTCCACCTTCCTAGCTCTATACCTGGCAAATGTTGCCCTCTTGATCTCAGATGCTTGATTGTAATGACTGAATACTCTTCTGATGTTACTGTTCACCTTACAGGTCTGTTTATTGTTTGGCTGCCAATTGAGTCACAAGGTTTAAGTTTAGTTTCTAGTTTGAAGACTGTGTAAGGGCCATAGTCTCGAGGGTTCCGCCAACTCCTCATCAGACCAGTAAGCCTGGTGAGTTTTATGATTGTGAGTTTTGTTCCACACTTTCCCCCCACTCTAACCAGGACCTTTTGTTGTGATCCATTTCAGAGTGGTCACAAGTTGTTGTTGGCCAGGCACCATCTGGTTCTTCTGGTCTCAGGGTCATGGAGGCTGCAGTTCACGTGCTCTATCTGTCCTTTGGACTAAGTGTTTCCCATGACTTTGATTTTCTTCACTCTTCTCCAGGGGG
>NW_006921889.1:750913-752328 GCF_000298275.1 Orycteropus afer afer
GTAAGTCTATTTCTGGACTTTCTTTTCTGTTCCATAGATCTATTTGTCTATCTTTATGCCAATATCACACCATCTTTAATAACTCAAGCATTATAATAAGTCATAAAGTCCAGTTGTGTCAGCAGAGTTCCAGCAAGATGGTGGAATAGACAGACAAAGCTACACAGACCCTCTGCAACAAAGTAGTAAGAAACCAATTGAACTGAGCTTTGAAGGGAAGGATAAATAAGTGGATTAAATACCAGCTAGTAGAAGAACCTGAATGAAACAGTGAGTAAGGATACAAATGGAGCTGCAGACTGCCAGCTGTCCTCAGGGCAGAGCCATTTTGAATATTTCCCCATAGTAATCTAAGAACCATCTCTGTTCACCAAGGCTGCATGGGCAAGGACTGCGTTGGTGCCTGACGACCAAAAGATACGACAGCAAGGAAGGAGACAGGCGGGCCTGTGGACTGCCAGTGGCTGTCCTGAAGGACAGCCATTTTGGATGTTTCCAAGCACCAGCACAGCCTTTGTGTGTGTGTGCGAGTGGCGTTCTTGCTTGAACTGTGACCTGGGAGTGGGCTTCTCCTGCCCGAACAGCACTGGCAACCACACTAGAGACTCATGACTGGAGAGGTGTGATATTCCCCTTGTTACTCTTGTGCCCGATGCCCTCTTGTTGAACAGGGGTGTGGCCATCCCCCCACCTCTACCCACCTTCTTGTCCTGCAGGGATTCCTTCCCAGCCTGTGCCCTGCAGAGCCTGGGTGCTGTGCCCCACCACTCACAGTTTTGTTTTGAAATTATTCTTTTTATCTTCCTCCTTCCTTCCTTTTGTTCCTCTTTCACTTCCCTGATTTTTGGGTTTTTGTTGTTGTTGTCATTGTTTTTCTTTTTTTCCTTTCCTTTTTTTCTCTTCCCTTTTCCTGGATCCCTTACTTTTTCTTTCTTTAAGCTCTTCACCTCCCTTGATTTTCCTTTTGCAGTTCTCCCTACTCCATTACTCTTCCCCTTTTCTCTCATTCTGCCCCCCAAAGATATTGGGCTTTTTTTCCCCCCTCTTTTTCTCATTAACTTCCTTTTGTCCTTTTTAAATATATTTTGATATTTGTTCCTCTTATTTATTTCTTTTTTTTTTTTTTTTTTTTTTTTTTTTGCAATTGTTCCTATGTGATTACTCTGAGTTTTTGTTTTCTTGTTTGGTTTGTGTGTGTGTGTGTATGTGTGTTTGTTTTATTTTGTCTAACTGAATGGGAGACAGCAACCATTTCCACAGAACCTCCTGCACTTCCTGCAGCCTCACCAACTGAGTGAAGGCCACTATTTGCTTTTGTACCAACTGATCAACAATACACAGTGTGCAATACCAGTTCAACTCACCCTCAACTGCTCTTTACAAACAGCTAACAGAGAGCTGTGCACACACTCTTG
>NW_006921889.1:752871-754006 GCF_000298275.1 Orycteropus afer afer
GAGCTGGACCCCAAGTTTGAGGGGCTTTCACCCAGCCCCTAGAGCCTGGCACTTTGAACTTGGACTTAAAGCCTCCAAATTATAAGAATAAACTCCTGTTTGTTAAGGCCATCCCATTTGTGGTACATTTCTTGTCAGAGCACCACGAGGTAACCAGAACAGTGCCTAAAAGCTAATTACTGTTGAATAGAGGCACAAAGGACCTTGATAAGACAGACATGTTGTTGTTGTTGTTAGGGATAATAAAGAAAAAAAAAATTCCTGCACAAATCACACCAACATACTACCACATATTAAACATAAATACTACAGCACCACAATATCTCGGATTCAACAGGTCTCAAAAAAAAAAGCAAGATAAAGTCGTAGAAACAAGGGCCCAGGATACAAACCCAGAAAACATCACTGAGGAAGAAGCAGCATTGCAACTTCTTGATAAGGAACTCAAAAGAATTGTATTTGGGTAACTCCAACAGACTGAGAGACAGATCTAGGAAGACACTGACGAGATCAATGAAAACACTGACAAAATTGGAAAACACAGACAAAATGCTATAAAAATTTAGGAAAATAATATAAGAACAAATTGACAAAATAAACAAAAAATTGGAAGTGATACAAAAACAACAAACAGAAATCCAGAAAATTAATACTAAGATTTCAGAAATAGATAAAACATTGAATAGACAAAGGAGAAGAATTGAAGCAAGAGAAGACATAATTAATGAGACTAAAGACAAATACCTCAATACTACTTTGTCAAGGTATCAATCAGACAAAAGACCAAAACATAATGAAGAAAGCCTAAGATTCATATGGGATACCATCAAAAGGAAAGTCTTTGCACATTTCATTATAGTAATTGGCCTTGTCTACTCCAGCTGCTCTTTGAAATCTTTTGTCCAGCTCTTTTAGCTTATCATTTCTTCCATTTGTTTTAGCTACTCTTCACTCAAGGGCAAGTTTCAGAGTCTGTTCTAACATACGTTTTGGTCTTTTCTTTCTTTCTCATATTTTTAATGACCTTGCTTTCTTCATGGATGATGCTCTTGATGTCATCCCACAATTCTTCTGGTTTTCAGTCATTGGTATTCAATGCACCAAATCTATTCTTAGATGGTTTCTAAATTCATAA
>NW_006921889.1:762192-764001 GCF_000298275.1 Orycteropus afer afer
ACTTTTTTAGAAACTGCCAAGTGATTTTCCTCAGCAACTGCACTATTATTCATTCCCACTAGCAGTGCACAAGAGTTCCAATTTCTTTACATCCTCACCAACACTTGTTATTTTCCATTTTTCTGATAATAACCATCTAAGTGAATGTCTCGGTGTGGTTCTGGTTTGCATTTCTCCAGTGTTCAGCACCTTTTCATGTACATAGTGACCATTTCTCTATCTTCTATGGAAAATTGTCAATTCAAGTCCTTTGTCTATTTATTAAGAAAACTGGGTTTATCTTTTTGTTGTTTAGTTGTAGCAATTCTTTATATCTATATATTCTATATCATTAAACCCCTTTCAGATATATCATTCTTAAATAGTTTCTACCATTCTGTAGGTTGTTTCTTCACTTTGTTGATAAAATGCTTTGAGGCAAAAAGTTTTAATTTTGATGAAGTGCAATTTATCTATTTTGCCTTTGTTGCTTCTGCTTTTGGTGCCATAGCTAAGAATCCATTGTTGAAAACAAAGTCCTGAACGTTTATTTCTATGTTTTCTCCTAGGAGTTTTATAGTTTTAGTTCTCATATTTAAGTCATTATCTATTTTGAGTTAATTTTCATAGATACTGTGAAGTATAGATCCAGCTTCATTCTTTTGCACATGAAAATCCCATGAATGTGGAGATCCTGTTGTCCCAGTACCATTTGTTGTCAAAAATCAATTGGCTAAGATTTACTAGTATATTGCTGGATTCTCAATATTATTCCACTGGTCTGTATGTCTGTCCTTAAACTGGTGCAACCCTGTATTGATTACTATAACTTTATAGTACATTTTGAAACCAGAAAGTGTGAGTCCTCCTTCTGTGTTGTTCTGTTTCAAGATTGTGGTCATTATTCAGGCCCACCTCAGTTCCATATGAATTTAAGGATTGGCTTTTCCATTTCTGCAAAAAAAAAAAACAACTAAATTTTGATAAGTATTGTGTTGTCTCTGTAGATTGCTTTGAGTAGTATTGATATTTTACCTGTATTAAGTTTTCAAATCCATGAACATAGGATGTCTTTCCATTTATTTAGGTTGTCTTTCATTTCTTTTAGCAAAGTTCTATATTTTCCAGTATACATGTCTTTCATTTCCCTGGTTAAATTTATTTGTACTTTGGTTTTCTTTTAGAAGCTACTGTAAATAAAATTGTTTTCTTAATTTCCTTTCCGGCTTGTTCATTGTTGGTATCTAGAGACACGATTGATTTTTGTATGCTGCTCTTCTCTGAAACTTTGCTGAGTTCATTTACAAGCTTTAGTAGCTTTCTTCAGGATTATTTGTGATTTTCTTTTTAAAGAATCATGTTATCTACAAATAGAAATAGCTTTATTTCTTTCTTTCCAATTTAGATGCCTTTTATTTCTTTCTCTTGTTCAACTTCTCTGACTAAAATTTCCAGTACAATGTTGAATAATAATGGTAAAAGTGTGCATCCTTGTCTTGTTTCTGATTTTAGGGGGAAAGCTTTTAGTCTTTCATGTTGAGTATGATGTCGACTGTGGATTTTTCATCTACCTAATCCCCTCAACAACAACTACTTAATGATGACATCTGCTCCTTTAGCCTCTACTCTCAAAGACTGTCTTCTTCCTTGTTTTTGTCCCTTTCATAATCATTAGGGAATTTTTAAGGAAAAGAAAACTCTCTTTAGACACTTCTTCCTTCTTTAATGCCTTCTAATTAATATTTAATTAATGCTATCTTGAAGAGTTCTAGTGGCACAGTGGCTAAAACACTCATCTGCTAACTGAAAGGTTAGTCTTCAAACCCCCCA
>NW_006921889.1:764771-765449 GCF_000298275.1 Orycteropus afer afer
ACAACTAGATCTAGTTCTCTTAACTCTAACTTCCACTTCTAGTTATCTGTGCTTTTCAATATGATTTGGGAAATTTTTCTCCTAAGGCAAATAAATTGATTTTTATACATGTTCCTATCCCAGACTGTCCTTGGGGAAAAGAAAATATTCAAATGCAGAGATTTGTTTTGTTTTGTTTAATCTTTAGGTCTTCATGTTTAAAAATAAATATTTCAGCTCTGCTGTGGTATCTGTTTCTTTTATGCCCTGGAAAGCCATTGCCCAATGGGGATGCTTTTGAGGTGATAGGACATATTCTGAATTTTCCAAGAGCTAACATGCTAACATATGGAACTATTTTGAGGACATCTTGCTGCTTTCTCTCCTCTTGAGAACAAACAGTTCTAAATTATCTGTCACTCTGCAAAATCTCATGAACTTCAGCAAATGCAAACATATTCAATTTATGGAAAGACTCCATTCCAATATTTTCTTTTTACATTTTTTTCTCACTGGGAATTTTTTTTTCCTGTGACATTTTCCAAGATGTGTGGGACTCTTAGTTCTTTGCTCAAAATACAAATTAAAAAATCTCTTTTTACAAGTAATAATCTTCTTTAGTCAACAGCTGACCTGTAGGAATCTAGCTAACATTTAAAAAAAAAAAATGGTTTAGAGAATAAATGATTACAAGCATGT
>NW_006921889.1:765718-766797 GCF_000298275.1 Orycteropus afer afer
TCAGATTACTCTTTCTCCCTGGATATCCAAAAACAAATTCCCTCACTTCTTCCTTGATTTAGCTGTCTTTTACTTCTCTAATCTAAAAAACCAAAATCACTGCCATGGAGTAAGATTCAACTCATAGTGACCCCTCCTTGGGTTTCTGAGGTGGTATCACTATGAAAATAGATTGCTCGATCTTCCTTCCAAGAAGTGGCTGGTGAGTTTGAACTGACAGACTTCTGGTTAGCTGCCAAAGGCCTTTATCCTCACTCACGGCTGTCAAGTTGGATCTGACTCGTAGTGACCTCTACTTGGGTTTCTGAGGCATTATCTCTGTGGAACTAGATTGCCCAGTCTTCCTAGTGAGGAGTGGCTGGTGGGTTTGAACTACCAGCCTTCTGGTTAGCAGTCAAATGCCTTAGGCACAAGGCCATGAGAGACATACCCAGAGAAAAACATCCTATGATCACGGCTGAAATCCTGCTACTAAAAATTCATTTTTCTGGGTAAATGAAAGGCATTTTTCTGTAATCCTCACTAATAATGAAAAAATTATCTGTGTAATAGTTAACCAGCTTGTATACATGAATGAACGGATCACGTTGATATTCATGTCATGTCTGGGCAGCATGAAAGTTCCAGATTTTGAGGGACTTAAGGAAGCTGAAAGGGAAGGTAGGGCACAGAGAAGGGGAGAAGATCACTAATCAAATGTGATCTTCATATTCCAGTTATGAGCTATCAGAACACCTGGTCTCCATAGTAGGAACATTCTTCCGTTTGTGACCATATCAGCATTTCTGAGTAAGAAAATTGGTAGGTACACTATTAAGAGCTTTTCAGGAACTTATAATTAATAAAATTCTATAAACTTGGTACCTAGAGGTGGTAAAATAGGATCAGTGTGTATTAATCACATGTATTCCCTTGGTTTGCGTCTCACCTACTTCTGTGAACTCGGACAATTTATGTTAACCTCTCTCTAAAATAAATGTATTAATTGTGCAGAGATTAAAATGTGGTGAACATTAAATAAAGCTACACCACCAGAGCTCCTAATATATGTACTTAATACCAAAAAAAAAAAAAAAAAA
>NW_006921889.1:767928-768876 GCF_000298275.1 Orycteropus afer afer
ATTAGGTGTTTAGTTATATGAGCTAATGTCAACTTCCCTAATCATGTACTCATTACTGGGCCTTCCTCATGGTATATGTTTGGTAAATATCAGATTTGTTGGAGTAATTTGTGAACAAATAGGAAACTGGATGAATAGATAAATTAGTAGAATCAAACTATACCATGAATACAAATTAAATATGAACTTTGTTTTACACAATGGAGTGTAACCCAAAAGTTGCAGAATTTCTAGAAATGCAACCATATTTTAAATGTTCTAAAGGAGCTCCCCATATGAACCAGGTAGCTATGTAAAGAGAAATTCGTTTTGAAATAGAAACAATTGCCTTCCTTATTTATTAGTAGGTTTGGGTTGAATTTTTTTAAAATTAGAGTGCTCCAGTGGAGGACTGAGAAAATAGTCTTAAAAGTTCACTTGAAGGTCATTTTATGAAATGAGCACAGTCTAGGTTTTGCTAAAGCACTTTGCCACAAGGTACACATTGGTTCAGATGGCCCAGTTTTTTCCTAAGTCTGTTCCAGGCTCCTGTTCATATAGTTGTCTTCTGTTCTCATAGGAAGACAAATGTGTTGCCTTGTATCTGAATCTAGCTTGAGTTTGTATATCTGATTAGAATTATCATTGAAAGACAATCCTGCTGCTAAAAGTATTTGAGTTATTCCATTAGTCATCAGGCATTTATGAATCCTACTATGTGGCTAGACACTTGAAACAGAAGATGGAAAGATATTCTCTGTTCTCACTGAACTGATGATCTGATGAGAGAGATGGTAAATAATCACCATTTGAAAATGATTAATGTATTTATTATTAATATCCAAATTGTTTGGCGTCAATATGTTAGAAATTTTCATATGTAAATCGCTATGGTGAAGTAAGGGAATTATCAACATGTGAAGGGGTTGGTGAATGGGAATTAATCATTATTCTGGTGGTGTAGTGCCT
>NW_006921889.1:769456-770587 GCF_000298275.1 Orycteropus afer afer
TGATCTTCATGTGGCTTCATGTACTCTCACAGGATGATGAAGGTTGGGACATTTGGATAAAGTGTAACTGGTACTTAATAGTGCAAAACACAAAAAGATACATTCATAAAGCAACTTTATTTTCCTCAGTACTGTCCTTTCACGTAAGCTCAATGGGAAAGTTCCAAAGCCATAGCCTATTTTTCCCATCCCAGGAGAGAATTCTCAGGCAGGGCCCATCACCTTCCTGATTCCTTTTGAATATCAAAAGTCCTCTGGTCAGTCTCAATCGAATAATTAAATGCTAAGTCTATCATAATCAGAATTTCTAATTTTATTTAAAGCTAAAGCTTTTCTCTCCCTTTCATTCAGTGCTACTTTGGGCAGAGAAATTGTTTTTGATTAAAGTGTGTCCTAAAAAGGTTATGTTGGAGTTCTAACCCCTGTGTCTGTGAAAGTGACCTGACTTGGAAATAGGGTCATTAACTGTTATCAGTTAGGTTAACATGAGACCATACTGGCCATTGGGTGGATGCTACTCCTGCATGATTGGTGTCCATATAAAAGGATAAGAAACACAGAGACAGAAGAAGGACAGCACATGATGCTGCAGCTACAAGCCAAGGAGTGCCTGGGGCCAGCAGAAGCTCTGAGAGAGATATGAAACCGTTTCTCTCTCGGAGCCCTCAGGGGAATCCACAGTGGGACAACACATGTCCACTGTTTCATTCTACTCACCTTGTGATAGTTTGTAACAGCAGAAACACAAAAGACCACAGTGGGCAAAGGCAGCATGGTTCACCTCTCTGTGTCCCAGTATGTGGTACCCCACCAACCCCAAACCCTGTAGGGTTAGAGCTTGGAGTGGGGGTTGGGAAAGCTAAGGGAAATTTCTCTTTGACTAAAGAGATGTCATCTGATACTGGTGCCCTCTGAGCACAGCAGATTCCTCAATACTGGCTTTTTTTCTTATGAGCAGTCATCTGAGTTTTGAGTTGCTTCATAATTCTACCACTTTGTTGTTGTTGTTGTTTGCCGTCGAGTCGGCCCCAAATGGCAATTCTTGGAACACTGGTAATACTTTATTGTCAGGCTGGCTGCTAAGGACTCAAACCTCAGGCCCTAGAATCAAACAGTCCTCACACTCAGATC
>NW_006921889.1:771187-772489 GCF_000298275.1 Orycteropus afer afer
CTGAATCATGTACCATTGCTTCTATTCCCTTAAAGGGAAGTTGACAACCACAGCCCACTCTTTCTACTTCCTTTTCTCCTGGGTGCCATGAACACATGAGCAAAAAAAAAAAAATTAGCCTATTTTGGGGCCACATGCCCTCTAGGGCTCTCTTGACGTAAATATCCTTCAGTAATCTCAGAATCCCTGGTTATCAGGCCCTAAGGCCACAACCCATTTCTTGAAGAAATGTGTTCTTTTTAGCCTGTGATATTTTACATTTTCAAAAAGATTGGCCAAACTTTAATTTAACTTCCTAATTGCAAAGGAAGATGGAAATATCCTGCTTTTTCTTCAAGAGAGTATTAAAGCCTCTTGTTATAGAGTAGAGAGCCTCTTGTCAGTAAAAATAAGCAGAGAAGTTATTTTTCTAAACACGGACGTGTTTTGTGAATATTAAGTAATATTTTAAAGCTTAATCATCTAGATAACAATGTATGCCATAAAATACATATTTGTTGGCTATTTAAAAATCTATATAGATTTCCCAACTATGTGAGTCCTGAAAGACAAATAACATATGGTGTAATTCAATAGTTATGTGCCTTGATGAGAAGGAATTCACTGTTTTTACAGTGGAATTTGAATGGGTGATAAATGAAATTTGAAGTAAAACCAACTTTCTTTAAAATGAATCCTGGCTAAGGAGTGAGGAAACTACAGTTAGAAAATTCATAAATTGAGATTCAATTTTTACTTATGCTTTTAAAAATTAATCATTCATTCGATTGAATTAGGCTTCTATGATAAAATGTCCTTTTATAAAATACCGAGATCTGGTTGGCACAAGGAAGGAATTACAGAGCCATAAATCAAAATACTTATGTAACTCAAACTTATGATGTCTTATGTGAAATAAATTAAAGGATGCTATAAAACAGACTCTGATTTTTTCAAGCATATGTTTTTAATTGATAAGAATATAAGCATGACTGTAATTAACAAATTAATTTAGATGGCTTTTTGTATTATATTGACTATGCAAATCCATTTGACTGTGTGGGTCATAACAAATTATGGTTAACCCTCCAAAGATAAGGAATTACAGGACACTTAATTGTGCTCATGGGGAACCTGTACATAGACCAGGAGACTGTCATTCAAAGAGAACAAGGAGATACTGCATGGTTTAAAATCAGGAGGAGAGCGGATCAGGGTTGTATCTTTTCAACACATTTATTCAATCTGTATGCTGAGCAAATAATATGAGAAGCTGGACCATATGAACAATGTGGCATCATTAATAATATACAATATACAGAC
>NW_006921889.1:773659-774852 GCF_000298275.1 Orycteropus afer afer
TCGAGGGGAGTAGTGGTGACTCAGAAGAAGACCAACTCTTACAGGGACTAAAGTCTAATTTCATATCATATCAATCCAAAGGCAAGAAAGGAGAGGAAAAGGAACATAAAACAAGTAGGACAAACAGAAATCAAATAACAAAATAGTAGTAAAAGGATGAAAAAAGATATACCATGCAAATCCTAATTGTGGTGGATTAAAAATAGACCCACAAATTCTTTCATACTCCCTTTAGAAGTAGAATATAATCTCCTGTTTTTTGGTTTCGTTGTTTTGTTTTGTTTTGTTTTGTTTTTTTTGAGAGTAGGTTGTACTTGATGATTCACTTCTCATTAATAAAATATAGTAAAAATGACAGTGAGTGACTTCTGAGACTAAATCATAAAAGACACGGCCACCTCTTTGATCTCTCCCTTGAATTGTTTGCTGTGTGGGAAGCAAGCTGCCAAGTCATGAGAACACTTAGACAGTCCTATAGAGAGGAACCATGACCACCAGTCAACAGACAACAAGGAACCTTCCGCCAGCAACTGTGTGAGTGAGCTATCTTGGAAGTGAGTCATCTAGCCAGGACATCGAACCAGTTCATTCTGGTTTGACTCTCTGCTGAGAATTTGCATTTCCACCTAAAATGTACTGAATCAGCATCTACATACTAACAAGATCCACAGATTCTTATGCATACAGAAGAATTATTGGGGATCAATAAGAATCACCTTAGGGATCTTTTTAATACGTAAATGACTGGCTTGAAGCCTTGTGTCCAGCCCCAGTCAAGCCTTCAGATGACTGAAGCCCCTCTTAACATGTTGATTACAACCTCTTGAGAAACTAAGCCATGCCTAGATTCTTAATTCTCATAAACTCTTTGAAATGATAAATATATGTTGTCTTCAAGCTGCTAAATTTTGGGGTACTGTGTTATTAAGCAATAGATAATTAATATACTAACCAAAAGAAGTTGATATAACTATACTGATATCAGAAAGAAAATATGCCTGTGGTTAAAAAAAAAAAAAAAGAGGGACATTATGAGGGATAATTGTTTAATTTAACAGAGAGGTGCAATGATTCTAAACTTATATCACCAATAATGGGAGCTGTGGTGGCATAGTGCCTAAAGCATTTGACCGCTAACCAGAAGGTTGGCGGTTCAAATCCACCAGCCACTCCTCAGAAGGAAGATGGGGCAA
>NW_006921889.1:775887-796082 GCF_000298275.1 Orycteropus afer afer
AATTCTTAGAATGTACTCCTAAGGAGGGATGTGCTGCACCTCAGTGCTTTAGTGCTCATTTAAATATGAGGCACGTCAAAACTTAAAACCTGTCTAACATTTGGTTAAGCCAAAGCTGAGGGTAAGAAATGGGCAGCTATGAACATTTGTTCAATTATTACACCACAAGCTTTTGTGGAGGCCAAACAGTTTGCTAAAGTGGTTATAACAGGTTAGACAGACTTTTCTGTTATAACCTGTTATACCAACAATGTGTCAGAATTTAAGTTGCTCCATATCCTTATCAGCACTGAATATTATCCTTTTTTTCATTTTAGGTATTGTGTTGAATATGCAGTGTGTCTCATTGTGGTTTTAGTTCATGTCTCCCTGATAACTGAATTATAGTAGCTTCTAGTGTTTGCTCTCTGATTGGATATTCTCTTTCGGGAAGTGCCTGCTCAAGTCTTGTGCTCATGTGGCATGTGAATGAGGAAAGGGAGTTCCTATCTTTTTCTAATTGATCTGTAGGTGTGTTTAAATACTCTGCTTAAAACCTCCTTTGAAAGTTTATATTATAGAATTTTCAGGCTTTCTTCTTTTATAATATTTGCATTTAAAGCTATATTCCTTCAAGTGCTACTTGAGCTACATCCTAAACATTCTGGTATCTTCCTTATAAATCAGTTCTAAATATTTTTTAAAAATTCAATTGTATCCTCTTCCTTGACCCATACTAAACCAAACCAAACTCACTGCCAATGAGTCAAACCCGACTCATAGAGACCCCCTTTGGGGTTTCTGAGGCAGTGTCACTACGAAAGTAGATTGCCCAACCTTCTTTCTGAGGAGTGGCTGGTAAGTTTGAACCACCAGGATTCTGGTTAGCAGTCAAATACCTTAGGCACTATGCTAAGTCAGATTAATTTTTAAGCACAAGAAGACTGGTTCTTTCAATAATAGTATAATGAGAAGTGAGAGTATTCTATTTTTGCTGCCCATGTGTCCTTAGTATTTAATGCATTGCCTGTAACACAGTGGTGGAGGTATTAGGTGCTGTGGAGTTACTTTTGATCCATAATGACTCTATATACAACAGAACACAAGAGTGCATGATCCTGCACCATCTTCACAACTATTCCTATGCGTGAGGCCATTGTTGCAGCCATTGTGTCAATTTATCTCATTTAGGGTCTTCCCTTTTCATTGACCCTCTACTTTACCAAGCTTGATGTCCTTCTCCAGGGACTACTCCCTCCTGAAAACATGACCAAACTATGAGAGACGAAGTCTGGCCATAAGGAGCATTTCAGCTGTACTTCTTCCAAGACAGATTTACTGGTTCTTCAGGAGGTCCATGGTATATTCAATATTCTTTGCCAACACCATAATTCAGAATCATCAATTCTTTTACAGTCTTCCTTATTCATTGCCCACCTTTCACATGCATATGAGGCGATTGAAAATGCCATGGCTTAAGTTAGGTGTACCTTAGTCCTCAAAGTGACAGCTCTGCTTTTTTGATGCTTTCAAGGTCTTTTGTAGCAGATTCATCCAATGCAATATGTCATTTGATTTCGTGACTGCAGCTTCCATGGACATTGTGGATTGAAGTAAAATGAAATCCTTGACAACTTCAAACTTTATTTATTTATTTATACTGAGGTGTAAAATTTTCCAGTAATATATCAGACGGTGTTTCACTGCTATTCATAAGGTTTTCACAGGTCAATTCTTTGAAAAGGGGATGGCCTCTTCCTTCTTCCGAGTCTGTCTTAGCCTGGAAGCTTCGCTGAAACCTGTCCACCATGAGTAACCCTGCTGGCATTTGCAACACCAGTGGCATAACTGCCAGCCTCACAACAACACGTAAGCCACCACCAGATGACAAACTGATGGACAAGCTCATCTCCTTAGTTGTTCACAACCCTTCTGCACCCACAGGGGATACTGCAGGGTTTAAAATCAGGAAAGGTGTGTATCCTTTCACCATAGTTATTAAATCTGCAAGCTGAACAAATAATCTGAGAAGCTGAACTATATGAAAAAGAACATGGCATTAGAATTAGAGGAAGATTCATTAACAACCTGTGATATGCAGATAACCTAACCTTGTTTGCCAAAAGTGAAGAAGACTTGAAGCACTTACTGATGAAAATCAAAGACTCTAACCTTTGTTAGTCCTTTTAGCCTTTCATAGGCCCATTAGCATTCTTCTCCAACATCACAATTCAAAAGCATCAACTCTTCTTAGGTCTTTCTTATTCATAGTCCGGCTCTCACGTGCATAAGAGGTAATTGAAAATAACATGGCTTGGGTTAGGTGCACCTTAGTCTTCAAGGAGACATCTTTGCTCTTTGTTAATCCATTAACTAATTTATTTAATTATTTACTGATAGTTAATTAAATGGTTCAATGAAAATTACACCCTAAGATAAGGAAAACAAATATCCTCACAACTGGTCCAATAAACAGCTTCATGATAAATGGAGAAAAGATTGAAGTTGTCAAGGACTTCATATTATTGGTTCTACAATCAACACCAAAGGAAGCAGCAGTCAAGACATCAGACAATGTATTGCATTGAGCAAATCTGTTACATAAAACCTCTTTCAAGTGATGAAGAGCAAAGATGTCTCCTTGAAGACTAAGGTGCGCCTGACCCAAGCCATGGTATTTTCAATTGTCATGCATGTGAGAGCAGGACTGTGAATAAGGAAGACCAAAGAAGAGTTGATGCTTTTGAGTTGTGGTGTTGGAGAAGAATGCTAAGGGTGCCATGAAAAGCTAAAAGGACTAACAAATCTGTCCTGGAGGAAGGAATGTGAGGAATGCTCCTTGGAAGCGAGAATGGCCAGACTTCATCTCACCTATTTTGGTCATGTTCCCTGGAGAAAGATGATATCATGCTTGGTAAAGTGGAGGGTCAACAAAGAAGGGGAAGGCCCTCAATGAGAAGGATTGACACAGTGGCTGCAATGATGGAGTCAGGTATAGCAAGGATCATGAAGCTGGCACAAGACCGGGCAGTGTTTTGTTCTGCTGTGCATAGGGTCGCTATGAGTTGGAGACGACTCAATGGTACCTAACAACAACAGTATCCCCTTGTTCTATTTCAATGACAGCATCCTGGTCTATGTACAGGTTTCTCATGAACACAGTTAAATATTCTGCAATTTCATTCTTCTCAATGGTATTCATAATTTCTTATGATCCACGCACTGGAATGTCTTTGTGTAGTCAATAAAACACAGATAAACATCTTTCTTGTATTCTTTGCTCTCTAAGATCAAAAGTGGCCTGCTACACCCTTTTTCCTAGTCTGTCTTAGTCTGGAAGCTCCACTGTATCCTGTCCACCCTGGGTGACCCTGCTGGCATTTGAAATATTGGTGGCAGAGCTTCCAACATCACAGCAACATGCAAGGCACCACAGTACAACAAATGACAGACAGCGGTGACTGGAACATCTCACTGCCATCACGTCAAATCCAACTCATAATGACCCCTCCTAGGGTTTCCGAGGCAGTATCTCTATGGAAGCAGATCACCCAGTCATGGGGTCATGAAAAGCTTTATGTGGTTATGTGGCATACTAAAGAGAAAGATGAACAATGAAGGCCTTTCCTGGGTTATGAAATGATATCTCTGTTCTAGATGTATTAGTTTGGCAGTTATGTGGAGGTTGAATTAGAGATTATAAATAAAAATAAATGTGATTTGTTTACCCATTCATTAAATATATTTTGAGTCTTTACTGTGTGCCCCGCTCTGTTCCAAGCACTAGGAAGAGAGCAATGAACAATACAGAACAAAGTTCCTCACATTCCAATGGGTGATATTAAATAAAACTTCCTTTCAATTCATCCGAGGGCTAACAGTTCACAACAAAACATACACTCTATTTAAGAAATAGCATTTAAAATGAAAAACATTAAGTAAAATAGATTAATCTTTTTCTCTACATAAGTTATTCTTTTACTAAAACAACAATCTAGCAATAAGTGGCATTTTGTGGATTTGGTACTGTTGGATGTCCTTTACTTATTTCTTGTTTTGTTTTTACTAGAATATTTTTAATAATGCCTATATTTGTTCTCTTAAATTTCATAGTCTATTCATAATTGATTCCCATTCCTTCAACTTAGTCAGCCTTCTACTTTGCTTCTATAGCTTATCTATTAACTTTCATTGGTGCTTCTTAATTCCAAACAGGCCCAGTAAAATAAATAATTTACCCTAAATTTGTCAAAATGAGTCCTCTCATTGATCCTACAGTAGACGGTTGTATGGTTATGCCTGTTCTAAAGGTGGGATTTTGAAAATTAAATCAAAAGAACTCAGAGGGTTTTTCTAGTGCCTTGGTACGCACATTCTTCCAGGATGGTGAGGTATATTAGGGACCTAGCCAACTGAAAGAATAAGTGGGTTTCCTAAAGAGGCTATCTGTTTCCAGGGACTAACACCTGCCAGATCTGCAACATATGAGAAATCCAGATAGGCATAGTCCACCCTCAGTATTGAAAACACTTGTTTAAGGAATATCATTGCCTCAATCTTTCAATTTCATGTTTTGTCTTGTTCTGCCTTGATTGAAATGCATTCCTTTCATTATTTTCCAAATAATGTTATAAGTTATTAAGAGTTGGATACATAGCAGTAATATGTGTGAAAATGTTATGAATTATGGCATTTGGTTTTCTCAGGGGAGATATTAAGGAACAAATTCAAAATTTCCAAGTTGATTTCAGCATCAGCAGACTTTGAATTTGTCTTCTGAAGCATCTGACACAATGCTAGATGATGGAGGTACAAAGACAAATAAGACAGAATCCCTAATTACCACAAGCTCATGGTCTAGTGGAAGGTATAGGCAAGTAAATAGATGTTTTTGCGGTTGTTACTTGTTTGTTTGTTTAATTGGATGAGTTTTCTAATGGCTCTATGTAGCGAGCACAGTGGATGCAGGAAGGAAGGACTTCTTCAATACAGGAGAGGGAAGAATTCCCAAAGAACCCTTCACAAAAGTACTACCTGAGATGAGTTTTGATGAATATGTGAAAACTCAATGGAAATTCTTTGAGATATTACCCTCATCCTTGAAGATATTGGAATTTTTCTTAAATTGGAGGTATCGAATTGGAGTTGGTCTGCATGTCCCAATTATCATGTCTAAGATGAGTATATGACCTCTTCCTCATATAGTGGACAGTCATGTTTGTGTCCCTGCTATATCTGACCTCTATTTCTGACGGTGCTCAAGAGATATGTAACATTGTGATGAAGAAAGACAGGATTAATGCATCATCTGTAACTCATTGCAAGAGGGCCTGTTTTAACTGGTCTTCTTTGGCCCGATGCCAATAATGTCCTAGTGAAAGCAAAGGGTATTTGGCTTCAGGATTCAGTGGTTTATTAAGATCAGTAGTAAATAAGTTTAATTTTATATCACAGTGAAACACTGTGGAATTAAACCTGTTGGTTTTCAGAAAATTTACTCATTAAGGAGTCACAAGGCTCGACAAATTCCACAGTCTCCACGCCTTTTTCACCTCCTGCCCAAGAAGAAGAGGAAGGCCGAGTGTTGAATGTAATTAGAAAATACAGTGAGCCTTATTTAGTGAGTTTAATTCCCATTAAAAAGAAAATATAACTTCAGTGACTTAATTTCTTGGTGCAAAACCTGGCCTGGTTCTGAAGCTGGAAATATTTCCCACATCCCTCTTATTAAACCCATTACTAGGAGTTACTTTTGTTGGGTTTTTTTTGTTGTTTTGTTTTGTTTTTTGAGTTGGAAATATTCAGCACTTTAATTATGATTTCACAGGTATATATATCTGTCAAAATTCAAATAAATTTATAAAAGTATAAATAAGTTTATACTTTTATTATAACTGAATAAAGGTAATGGGGAAAAAAATGAAATTGTCAAATAAAATAAAAGACATCCACAGACTAAACTAACAAAATGTTTTAAAATGTTGGTAATTACATGTCAAAAATGTTACAAAATCAAACAAACAAAAGAAATTAATCAGCCCAAGAGAAAAAGCTTAAAGCATCCCATGACGAAAAACAGTCCACTCAGATGTCTCAGTGGTGAACCTGTTCTTGTTAACAGACCTACCACTAGCATGCAACTTTTTAGTACCCTGCTCTTTTTTTTTAATTTTTATTGTGATTTGGGTGAAAGTTTACAAAGCAAATTCACCTTCCATACATCACCTCATATACACTTTGTCTCAGGACATTGCCTGCAATTTCCCACAATGCAACAGCTTCCCTCCCACTTCCTCTCCATAGTTACTTCTTCCCTGTGTCCCTCCCATGTACTCCTGCCCCCTGAGCTATGTCCCCGTGCATACACAGCCCTTCTATTCTCCCACGATTGATCTCTCCAAGAAGTGTATCTATCTAATGTAAATGATGTTCAGCTCATATGCCTGTCTTTTGTTTGGCTGGAAGCCACAGGAATGGGTTCAACTCCAGACCTGAAGGGCAGCTAGGGGCCATAGTCTCAGGGGTTCCATCAGGCTCTATCAGACCAGCAAACCTGGTCCTTTTTTTTTTTTTTTTTTTTTAAATTATTTTGTTTTATTCCACATTGTTCTCCCACTCTATCTGGAATCTCCTACATAGATCCCCCTCTGAGTGGTTGAGGAGTCCCTTGTTTTTTGGTAATTGGAACTGAATGTAGTGGGGTTAGACGAAAACCACCATGCGGCCTGGCTGCCACCTTGTTGTGCTATTCTATGCGTGACAGTGCCTACTTAAAGACTATTGTGATGACAATCAGTGGGATGGTGTCCACACCTGAGCCATAATTATTTTAGGGACAGCATAGTGATAAGTGAGCCACATATTTATCTCATAGGGAAAATGGGAATTTTATGCTTTCTGTTTGTAAAAAGGAAGAGAAAGAAGTGCTGTTGCCTAGAAAACTTTATGCTGAGGGTTTCCTAGTGATGATAATGTTGTAATCTTTATGCTACTTGACAACTGGCTTGAGGAAACCTAATATTGGAGAAGGCTTTGCAAAAGACAACTATAATAATTTACAGTTGACTCTCATTGATTATCCAGCTATGAATTGTCATAATTCCTGGATTTTCTTCCTTCTCGTTCCAGATGCCTGCTTAGGGACTATTTTATTCCTTGTTAGCACTTCCCTAAGAGACCTGGCAGGAAGCAATGAGTGAAGTTTACATTATTCAATATTTTTTTTTTTTTTCAAATCATAGAACATTTTCAAAGGAAAGAGCCCCAGAATAACTGAAAAACTCCTCTGAGGAGGTTAATCATGTTTGATCTCCTTATCCAACAGCAATTATAAGTGTACTTATTTGACTTCTTTATTGTAAGCACCTTATTAGACTTTCCAAGAAATCCCACAATGCTACAAAATATATCAGGGACTCTGAAATATGTAATTGTCCTAAGTGCTGGGGACTGGCTGTGATAAATAGTTGACCATTTCTCCAGTCCTTATTTGTTCCTCCCTGACATCATCCTTGTAGGGCTCTTCCAACTTGTGGGCATTTACAGAGAAGTTAAGTTTAAGAACCAAATTCTAGTCAGTAAAAGTTATTGTTTCCAGTGAAAAACCAGGTAAAATCCTGGTGTTATATTTGTTTTCAGGCTGGCCTCTTTGAGAGCTCTGTTATCTGGATTCTTGGCTGTCTTCCCAGTCCCAGTGACTAGCAGTGTATGGCTTTGCTTCTCAATGGTCAACACTTTCATTTGTGATGACAAAATGCATCTACTAAGTCTCCTGTGCAGAGCATTTTCTTTACTTTTAAGAAGTCAGAAGAGAGATGAACACCTCCCCTGCTGCATCTGATACTCAGAACTTGTTGGTGATCCTGAGAGAGAACACACTGTGACTTTGTTTTGGAAATGTCAACACTTTACACATATCAGAACAGGATTTGCTCTCTGTGTCAAATCCAATATAAAATTATCTCTTGAAAGGGAGATATTGCTACTCCAGATGAACTAGAAACTAGGTGGGAAAAGCTGTGACTGCCACTGACACCCTAGCTCACAATTGTATCAGTGTGAATTGTGACCAACTTCAGTTCACATAACTGGGACGCTTCGATATCTCTTTTTCTTTTTGAAAAAGGAAAAAGAGAAAATTTTCATAGTGTTATCTGAAGCAAGATTTCAACATGTTTAGCCAGTTGAAATGGTTCATAAGTAAATTTTCCAATTGACACATGTACATCCATGGTAACATGTTACTTCAGGTATATTTTACATCATTTCTGATTCCAAATTTCCTATCAGCCAATGTCAGAGTAAAGAAAAAAGATGAGATCCTTGTCAGTATGTATTTTTTCATGTGTCAGAGAGACCAGGTAAAAGATTTCATAGTAAAAAAAATGTCTTCATGGAGAAAGATGAGAAAGTTTAGCCTTCAAGATTTTGACCAATTTCATCTTTTGTGGATTTTGTAAATCACTTTGATAGGTTTCAATACAAGTACTTTAGTCCTTTTACTATCATAGCACCTATCCCAAACTATAACCAAATCCACTGCCCTCTAGTTAATTTCAACTCATTAAGACCTTATAGGACAGAGTAGAACTGCCTGCATAGGGTCTCCAAGGCTATAAATCTTTACGGAAGCAGACTGACATATCTTTCTCCCGTGGAGTGGCTCATGGGTTCGAATCACGACCTTTTTGGCTAGCAGCCAAGTGCTTGAACAACAGTGCCACCAGCGTTCCTTAGAGCACCAATAGGAGAAAACAATTTGAGTTCTTTAAGGGCTCAAGTCAGAAATCTCCTGACAGGTGGTGTAACAACACTGTACTTGGAGGTTGACGGGATATTGAGTGTGATGACTCCAAACAAAAACATCAAAAGAAGGAAATTGACTACTAACTAACTGTAATTGTAGTATGTTGATTGTTCCATGGGGTACATCATTCCCTTTCCTATCTGTATCTCCAAAAATTTCTTCATGGTGCTTGTATTTCTTTTATAATGACAAAATAAAACTTAATTGGCTTGAGTACGTTATACATGTGTGTCTACTTAATTTTTGTGGAAAAATAACATCTTTAATTATGTAAAATACATAAAGCATGAAAAATAAAATATAATTTGTTTAAAAACATTGCACATTCATATATAATGTTTTCAAGCCAGTTATATTGTATCTGTCATATATTATATGTATCTATATTCTAGATATACATAGAAATTACATGTTGTAATGATCTCCACAATTGATTTAAGGGGTCAGTAATGTGTAATAGGGAAAAGATTATGATAGAAGTGACAATGATTTACAGATTAAAGAAATGGATGAGAAAAAACATGAAGAGCAGTAAGGTATGCTTAGAAAGAGGTGCAATACTTGTGTCTCTAATGTGGTAAGGCTACAAATATTACACAATAGAAGGCTGGAAATATTATATGCAGATCTTTGAAGAGTAGCAGTGAGATGCCAATAATGATAACATAGGTAACAATGTAAAGGCTTAGAGCAGAGAAAAGCTACAGGTGGGGTGACAGGTTATAAAGCAAGAGTTGCTGTAAGGTCTTGAGGAAATGGCAAAGGGGATGGAGAAGAAAGAATGGATTAAAATGACATTACATGAGTAGAGTGGACAGGTTTGGTAGTAGATTGATTGTGACAGAGAAGGAAAAGTAAGAAGTAAGGATATTCCAAAGTTTCCAGTTTGGGACATTATCAGGATGGTAATGCTATTATCCAATACAGAAAATATAGGAGAAGTAAAGGTTTTGATTTTAGACATATGATTTTGGTTTTTATGTTTATCCATATGAAGATTCCAGAGGCTATCTCTTTTGATATCTTTTTTAATATTTTGGTATCCTACTGGTGTCATAGCACCTAAGGCATTTGACTGCTAACCAGAAGGCTGGTGGTTCAAACCCACCAACCATTCCTCAGAAGAAACATTGGGCAATCTACTTCCATAGTGATACCACCTCGGAAACCCAAGGAGGGGTCACTATGAGTTGGATCCACCTCACAGCAGAGAGTTTGGTTTTGGTTTTTAATCACACATTCTACACAGGGTGGAAGCTTAGGAGAGCTAGAACTGAGAATGATTCACCTTTTCAAGAGTGAGAGTAAACAGATCATAAGATGGAACCAAGGCTGAGGCCCTAGGGAAGGTCCTCAGTTACAGAGTTGGAAGTAGAAGAACACAAGAAGCCCTGGGGAAGAAACTGAAATATTGCAACTACACGGAAGACAGACCAAAGAGTGCGATGACACAGAAGATGTTTTCAGAAGAACAGGTTATGAAAAGCTTGCTGTGTGCTTGCTGGGGCATGAGCATACTTGCTTTGTTGGCCTGGCTGAGTAAACTGACTCCAGTAACCAGGGAAACTATTTTACTCCCAGAATCAACAATAGGATGGAGTCTTGCTGTCTAGGATAAGATAGTGTTAGCTATTCATCCTAAGACCCTTCCTTCCTGCTTTGTGACCTGTAACCTGGCCTCCCTGCAGCTCTCTTATCTTCAAGTTGTAGGGAGCCTGTTCCAGCTAAGAGGAAACTGCATCTCCCTCCTCTATGCCCCTGCTGTTTATCTCTTATCAGCTTGTGACACTGTCCAAGACAGTGGTGATTCCAGACAGCAATGGGCTTGCACATTCTCTCCTCACTTTCAGCAAGTGCAGAGGTTATCCAAATAGCCAATGGGCAAAGACAAATGTCTTTGAGGTGATAACCATTCCAAACTAAAATAAAGATTTCTCTGACCACCCAAGAACACAACAGTTCTGCTCAATCTCACTTGAAATTCATGACCACTTACCTCACATGGGCAATCATACCACATACCCCTAGTTAATTTGCTTTCCTATCCTTCAAAATCATTAGTTCACATGTTTCCTCTAGCCTCAAACCCCCTACACTCCCATCTTCTCCATCATTCTCATCTGATGACTTTTACAGAAATAATAGAAACCAATCACCACCAGATTTCCATCATTAAATCTATGCAATTACACCTACAGGCAGTACCTAAACTCTGCATTGCTTCCAGCTGCACTGAACTTAGTGTCACTCCTGCATCCAAATCCAGTCCCTCCACCTGGATTCCATATCCTCACACCTCCGCAGACACTTTGCTTCTGTTATTCTGCCCTCTCTGCTGAAGCACTCCCATCAGCACAGACGCATGCTCAGATGCCTCCCATTAATATTTTAATGCCTCAAGTCCCCAGATAAGACTATGAGTATAACATCTCTACTAGCTCTGGTAGCATAGTGCCTAAGGCACTTGACTGCTAACCAGAAGGCTAGCGGTTCAAACCCACCAGCCACTCCTCGGAAGGAAGGTTGGGCAATCTACTTCCGTAGTGATACTGCCTCAGAAACCCAAGGAGGGGTTGCTATGAGTCAGGGCCGACTCAACAGCACATAACAACAACAACTCTAAAGATTTAGGTTCTTCTAACTCCTTGTTCTTCCTCTTCTTCTTTTCTCAAACTCCCTTGTTTCATGTGTACTGCTTTATTTTATTAGATATGGAACAAATGAAACCACAATTCTGAATTTAGTCCCTGATGTGAGCAATTGTTCTATATTTTCTTATGGACGCAAAACCTTTCCTAAATCTTGCCAGCTTCTAGAAAATGCTATCAAGAGATGGGAAAAGACAAGTAGTGTCAATTCTTTATTTGATAACAGTGACATGGAGCATATTAATTAACACCGGGATTATTTGAAGATGGCTGAAACATGGAAAAGAATTCCAAAGATTGTTAAAATGGTGAGAAAATTAGACCTGAAGGATATGGTTAAGGTACTGGAAATATTCAGCCTGGAGATAAGAAAACTGAAGTATAGATTAATAATGGTCTTATTTTAGTAGGAGAATTATTCAGAGGACAATGAATAATTGATTATTAATTCCAAGAAAAAAGTTTTATGCAAGTCATTTAGTTTATTTCTCCATTGTCTAGTCTTGAAGTGTATTACCAAATACGTTTCAGAATGTCTTTCTCTAGAGTAGATATCTTCATATAAAATACATTGCCTCCTTTAGGAAGGATTCAGAAATAGCTGTTCTTGAAGTTGGAGGAAGGTAATAGATTACCCCTATAAGATTTTGGGGAGCTCTGGTAGCATAGTGCGTAAGGCACTTGACTGCTAACCAAAAGGCTAGAGGTTCAAACCCACCAGCCACTCCTAGGAAGGAAGATGGGGCAATCTACTTCCGTAATGATACTGCCTGGGAAACCCAAGGAGGGGTCACTATGAGTCGGATCCGACTCCACAGCAAACAACAACAACATAAGATTCTTTTACCTCTATGATTCTGAAATGCTTTGTGTTGCCATATCATAGCTATTTTTTCTTGAATCAAATGAAGTTTCTCTCTGTCTCTCTGAGCTATAATGAAGACTTTCAGAAGTCTGTTTCAGTTTTGAAAAACTCCATATTCTTTATTTGCTTACCTGAGCCAGTCTTGTAAATGGAATTGTAGTCACACATATTGCAAGGAATTTTGCCTTTTTTGTTTCTGTTCTTTTTCTTCTTTGAGACAAGGTGGCAGAAATGATCAAGGTTTAACCATTTTTAACTCTTATAAAACTATACATACTGTTGTGTAACTACACAAATACTACAAAATGGTGTCAATCAGTGCATACCATAAACTTTCAACTCATAATAGATTGTATTCTCCAGTGGTCAGGAAGGAGAAGAATGTATTTGACCCTCAGTTAATCTGTCCCTAGTTTTACATACTGTTGTTAGTTGCCATGGAGTTGACCCCAACTCATAGCAACAGCAACCTCGTATTCAAGAGAACAAAATATTACCCAGTTCTCTGATCTTCACAATCCTTTGTATGCTTGAATCCATTGTTGCGACACTGTGTATTTTGCAGATCTTCCAACCTAGGACTCCATCTTCCAGCACTATATTGGACAATATTCTCATGTGATCCATAGGGTTTTTTCCTTTTCTTTTTTCTCAGTTCAGTCAGAGGGCTTAAGTTCAGTTCTTAGCTTGAAGGGTGTCTAAGGACCATAATCTCAGGAGTTCTACCCATACTGATCAGACCAGTAAGACTGGTCTTCTTTATGATTTTAAGTTTTTTCCACATTTTTCCCCACTCTATCCGAGACTGCTATTGTGATCACTTTCAGAACAGTCAGCAGTGGTAGCAGGGCACCATCTCCTTCTTCAGGTCTCAGAGTCATGGAGGCTGTGATTCACATTCTCCATTAGTTCTTTGGACTAGTTGTTTTCCTGTGTCTTTGATTTTCTTCACTCTTCCTTGTTCCAGATGGGGAGAGATCAATAGTTGCACCTTAAAGGTTTTAATATCCCAGTCACTACTCACCAAAGCAGGATGTAAAATATTGTCTTTGTGGACTATGTTATGCCAGTCGACCTCAGTGTTCCCTGAGACTATGGTCCTGAGCCCCCAGGCCCAGCAACTTCAAGATGTTTGTTTATGGCTAAGAAATTTTCATAACTTTGCCCACTGTACACTCTACTCTTTTTATGAATATATTTGCAGCACATATAGATACATATGTAGAAATATCCTCTGTCAAACATATATATATGTTTAAGTGTAGTCCATTCACCTTCCCACTCCTGTTCACATTGATTACCTATCTATGTATTCACTCATAGATTATTATTTCAGGTTGTTAATGAGTCTTTCTCCAATCCTGATGCCACATCCTTCATACAGTTCACTTTTTCAGATTATTTGCTCAGCACAAAAATTGAATAAGTATGGTGAAAGGATACAACCTTGATACACTCACTTCTTGATTTTAAACCATGCAGTATCCCCTAGTTCTGTTTGAATGACAGCCTCCTGGTTTATGTGTAGGTTCCTCATGAGTACAATTAAGTGTTCTGGAATTCCCATTCTTCTCCATGTTATCCATAATTTGTTATGATCCACCCAATTGAATGCTTTTGCATAGTCAATAAAACATAAGTAAACATCTTTCTGGTATTCTTTGCTTTCAGCCAAGAACCGTCTAACATCAGCGATGATGTATATCCCTTGTTCCACATCCTCTTCTGAATCCAGATTGCATTTCTGGAAATTCTCTGTCAATATACTGCTGCAACCATTTTTGAATTATCTTCAGTAACATTTTACTTGCACATGATATTAAAGATATTGTTCAGTAATTTCCACATTCTGTGGGATCACCTTTCTTTGGAATGGGTACAATTATGGCTCTCTTTCAGTAAACTGGCCAGGTGGCTATCTTCCAAATCTCTTGGCATAGCCAAGTGAGTGCCTGTAGCAGGGCATCCATTTGTTGAAACATCTCAATTGGTATTCTGTCAATTCCTGGAGCTTTGTTCTTTGCCAGTTCTTTCAGTGCAGTTTCTACTTCTTCCTTCAATGCCATTGGTTCTTGATCATATGACACCTCTTGAAATGGATGAACATTGACCAATTCTTTTTGGTGCAGTGACTCTGTATTTCTTCCATGTTCTTTTGATGCTTCCTACATCACTCAGTATTTTGCCCATAGAATCTTTCAATATTGCAACTCAAGGCTTAAATTTTTTCTTCAGTTCTTTCTGCTTCAGAAATGCTGAGTGTGTTCTTCCTTTTTGGTTTTCTCACTCCCGATCTTTGCACATTTCATTATAATAATTGACTTTGTCCTCTAGAGCTGCTCTTTGAAATCTTCTGTTCATCTCTTTTATCTGGTCATTTCTTCCATTTGCTTTAGCTACTCTCCATTCTAGGGCAAGTTTCAGTCTCTTGTGATATCCATTTTGGTCTTTTCTTCCTTTCCTGTCTTTTTACAGATCTCTTACTTTCTTCATGGATGATGCTCTTGATGTCATTCCACAATTCCTCTGGTTTTTGGTCATTGGTGTTCAATGCATCAAATCTATTCTGTGCATGGTCACTAAATTCAGGAGGGATATAACCAAGGTCATATTTTGGCTCGTGTGCACTTGTTTTGTCTTCAACTTCAACTTGAACTTGTGTATGAGCAGTTACTGGTCTATTAGCTCACAATCAGCTCTTGGCCTTGTTCTGAGTGAAGATATTGAGCTTGCCATTGCCCTTTGTCACAGATACAGTCATTCAGATTCCTGTGTACTGGTGAACTCCACATGTATAGCCGCCGTTTGTGTTGTTGAAAAAGGTATTTGCAATAAATAAGTTGTTGGTCTTACAAAATTCTATCATGTGATCTCAGTGTTATTTCCAACACCAAGGGCATATTTTCCAACTACTAGTGATTTTTTGTTTCCAGCTTTTACATTTCAATCACCAGTGGTAATCACACATCTTGATTGCATGTTCTGTCAATTTCAGAATGCAGAAGTTGATAAAAATCTTCTGTTTCCTTATCTTTGGCTTTGGTGGTTGGTGCATGTATTTGAATAATAGTAGCATTAACTGTTCTATCTTGTAGGCATATAGGTATTATCCTATCACTGACATCATTCATTGTACTTCAGGATAGATTTTGAAACATTCCTTATGATGATGAATACCACACTATTCCTCTTCTAATTGTCATTCCCAGCATAGTAGATCATATGGTTGTCTGATTCAAAATAGCCAAAACCAGCTCACTAATGCACAAGATATTGATCTTTATGCGTTCCATTTCATTTTTGACAACTTCCAATTTTCCTGGATTCATACTTTGTACATCCCATATTCTGATTATTAATGGATGTTTTCAGCTGTTTCTTCTCATTTTTAGTCATGTTACATCAGCAAATGAAGGTCCCAAAAGCTTTCCTCCAACTTTCTTTGGTGTTTATTGAAACATCATGATTTTCTTCTTATTTAGTTTGGTAAGTAAGTATATTAATTTTCTTTGATGTTACCCTGTAACCCTATTTTCAGTCTTATTTTATTTTTGTAACCCTATTTTCAGGCTTATTTTATTTTTTATATATCTATATCTGGGTTGATTTCCACATCATGTTGTCATGTATCTTAATCATTAATACCATTTTTTGTCTGCTGTTATTAGTTCTCCATTCTAAGGACTGCCTTTAGTGATTCTTATAAAGTTGATCTGGTTTTTTAAAATTCCCTTAGTTTTCATTTATCTGGGAATGTCCTAATTTCACCATCATATTTGAGGGAGAGTTTTGCTTGGTTGGTAATTTTTTTTTTTTTTTTCTGTCAGGGTTTTGTGTATGTTACCCCATTGCCATCTTGCCTAGATGGTTTCTGCCAAGAAATCAGAGCTTAGTGCTATTGGTTCTCCTTTGTAGGTGACTTTTCCTTTTTATATGAGTTACTTTCAGGATTCTTTCTTTGTCTTTGGTTTTGGAAATTTGGTTCGGTTATTTTCTTTTGCAGTTGATTCTACTTGGGATCTGTTGAGTTTCCTGAATGCATAGCTTATCATCTTTCATAATATTAGAGAAGTTTTCTTCTAACAAATCTTCAACAATTTCCTTGTGCTTTTTTTCTTTTTTCCTGTTCAGAAATTCTGATCACACATAAGTGTTTTCTCTTGAAGGTTTCCCACCATCATTAGGCTTTCTTATTTTTCATAATTTTTTTTAATTTTCCTTCTGATTGTTCCTTTAGTAGATTAGTATTAAGAGATTTTTCTTTGATTTTATTCTGTTTTCCATTGATTCAATTCTATTTCTTTGTCCTTCCAATGTGTTATCTATTTTTGAAATTTTAGTATTAATCTCCTGAATTTCTATTTGCTGTTTTTGTATGTTTTCTATTTTTCGATGTATTGTATAAATTTGTTCTTGCATTTTTTTAAAAAGTTCTTCTAGAATTTTGTCTGACTCTCTGGTCCAGTATTTTGGTCACTTGTTTGAACCATCTTGTTCTGTGTGTGTGTGTGTGTATGTGTGATTTTAAGTTGTCTGTTGTCTCTGAGACATTGTAATGTTATTGTATTAATCTGTTGATTATATATCAGTATTCCACCAATTATCTGTCTGTTTGTCATATTATAGTGGCTTGCATATAGCTGTGATGCTGGAAAGTATGCCAATAATATTTCAAATACCACCAGGGTTTCCCTTGGTGGATAGATTTCATTGGAGCTTCTAAAGTAGGTTAAAAAAAAAAGAGAGAGAGAGAGAGAGAGAGAGGCAGTCCAATACTGAAAACCTCTTGAATTGCAGTGAAACATTGTCTGATATAGTGATGGAAGATAAGCCTGTCAGGTTAGAAGGCACTCAAAATATTACTGGAGAAGAGCTGTCTCCTTAGAATATAGGTAACCCAAACAACGTGGATGGAATAAAGCTTTCAGGACCTTCATTTGCTAATATGGCATGACTCAAAATAAGAAGAAATACCTGAAAACATCCAGTAATAATCAGAATGTGTGATGTACGAAGCACCAATCTCAGAAAATTGGAAGTTATCAAAAATGAAATGGAATGCATAAAGATAGATATTTTAGTCATTAGTGAGTTGAAATGGACTGGTACTGGCCATTTTACTATACCATGGACTGCCATAAAAAATGAAAAAATCTGTCTTAGAAGAAGTACAGCTGGAATGCTATTTGGAAGCAAGATTGGCCCAACTTCATCTCTTGTACTTTGGTCATGTTATCAGGAGGAACTAGTCTCTGGAGAAACTTATCATGCTTGGTAAAGTAGATGGCCAGCAAAAAAGGAGAAGACTCTTAATGAAATGAATTGACACAATGGCTGCAACAAGGGGCTCAAGAATAGCAGCAATTATGAGTATGGTGCAGGGCTGGGCAGTATTTCATTCTGTTGTACATAGGGTCACTATGAGTTGAAACTGACTTGATGACACCTGAAACAAAAATTTGCTTTCCTTTACACTGATTTGTTTTGTTTTGTTTTAATATATCTGGGCAACAGGGCAGGCATGTTACCCTGATGGCTGCTTTGGCAGCACTGGAGAGCTCACCACCTGTCTCTGGGTAGATTTGGTAGTGGATGGCAATGTGGGCACATGTTTCCAATCACTGATTATGCACAGCACTCACCCAGTGTGTAGGGTGGCAGGTGTGGTGGACATAGATGGGTAGAGTTGTCAAGGAAAGACAGAAAGAAAAAGAAAAAAGGAGCTTTCAGAGGGCTGAGACTTTGACTCTGAACACTGCCTCAGAAGCAGAAGCTGCTTATCCCTCTTTTCATGTCCTATTGTCACCAATAAAGACTGCTCATGCCATAAAATGGGGGGGGGGGAGGATGGGGGAAACAAAGAAAAAGGAAGGAAAAAAGAAAAAAGGAAAGGAAAAATGGAGACCTAAGAGGAAAGAAAAAGAGTAAAAGAAGAAAACCATACAAACAATAACAAATGCAGCCCAGTGCTGGACTACAAATGCCAAACACAGCTGTGGCAGAAATATGGCACTCACTCCACGGGAACGAGTTCTACTGAATATGGAGGGTCAGGGATGGATGCTACTGAACACAGAGGTGTATGTGGAAGGCAGTGGGGGAGGTGAGGCTCTCACTCAGCAGGGGAAAAAAAGGCAGGGAGAAGAAGAAGAAAAACAAAAGAGAGGAAGACAAAAGGAGAAAGGGGTGGGGGAAAACTGGCACAAATGTTAGCCACCAAACACAGCTGCAGCAGAAATGTGGAGCTCACACCAGGGGACTGTGCACTGCCATCCAAGGAGGAATAGGGGTGGGCACCGCTGAATGTGGTGACATGGGGGGTAACCTGCCCCAGGGGATCAAGAAATAAAAGGGGAGAGGGTGTGAAGAGGTAGAATAAAAGAAAAAAAAGAAGAGGAAAATTAGAATAAGAAGACGGAAGAACTAAGAAGAAAGGAAAAAAAGATAAAAAGAAAAAAAAAATGAAAGGAAAAAGTAGCAGTGTGCTGGTGATAGTGCCAGCCACCAAACATGACTGTGTGGAAACACAGGGCTAACCTCACAGAAGCCAACCAGGTATGCAGTAGGAGATGGGCACCCATTCACAGGATCAAAAAGAAAAAAAAAAAAAAAAGACAGCAAGGGAAGAGGAAGAAAAGAAAAGGAAGGGAGAAGAGGGAATAACTAAGTAAAAGGATAAAGAAGAAAAAGAGAAAAAAAAAGTAATAAATGGCACAGCACTGGCAGTGAAGATGGGGGAATGTTGACCAGTTGCCAGGTTGGTGAAGTGGACGTGGCCACACCTCTGGTCACTAGGAGATTGTGCAAGGTAAGGCATTATGTCCCCTCTCTGGTCACCCAGTCACTAATGTGGGTACTAGTGCAGTCCTAGCAAGTGGAGTTAGTTATCTGGTTCCTGCTCCAATTGGAATGCTGCTTGCGATAATTATAATGGCTGCACTGGGCACTGGCAGTTTATCACTCCTTGTGTACCATTTTTGTTTGTTTTTATTCATTGGTATTTGATCTACTTCTCTGTCCTTTCCATTGAAGCTCTGTGTTCCAGGATTATCATCTGTATCCATTTCACTTGGTTTCTCAAGTCTTAGTCATAGAGGGTCTGGCCAGTGTATATGCCTAGTCCACCATCTTGGATCCTTCACCAATCTTTAGGATTTTTATTGACTAATTTTTGGAAGTAAATCACCAGGTCTTTCTTCCTTGTTTTTCTTAGCCTGGAAGCTCCTCTGAAGTTAAATCAGCACCACAACGTATAAGCCTTTAGTGACAGTGAGTGCTGGCTGTTTATAAGGTGCATGGACAGCTAACTGAACTCAGATCTCTCTTATGGAAGGTGAGAATTCTACCACTGACCAGCCACTGCCTCATCTCTATCTTACATATGGCAATTGGAAAGACCAGGTCTGGAGTTTAGGTACTAGCTAGAAACTGTAGAATATGGTTCATTTTCTAGGAGTGACAATGTAGTAAGATCATAGGAGAGGGGCAAAAATGAGGCTTTCCTGGAGGGAAGCTGAAGACAGATTAACATAGCATAAAACAGAGTAGGCAGGAAGAATTGACTACCGAGAAGAAAATGAAAAGAAGTGTTTTGAGAAGGATGTGTCAAGAAAACATGTTTCCCATGGGTATATGAATGGATAGATGGGTGGACAGGCTAAATGATTAGGTATGTCTACGAAATGGGGAGTGTATCCAAGAACATATATAGAGTTGGCAGACGATGGTCCTATAAGTCTGTGTGAATGATTAGAATTCCCAGGTGTATAGTAGAGCCAACAAGGGGCAAGGTTGGGGTCACTGCTTAGTCACAGCCAGCTACCCAGAGGGACCGAGTAGTTGAACCTGTGGGCTTGGGACCATAGTCACAGGGGACATGAAGCTCAATTGGCATAAC
>NW_006921889.1:796668-811477 GCF_000298275.1 Orycteropus afer afer
TGTGGTAAACTGTGGTCAATGACATGAGACAAAGTATATGTGAACTGCTGTATGGAAAGTGAATTTGCTCTGTAAATCTTCACCCAAATCACAATTTAAAAATAAAAAAAAAGAAAGAAAAGAAAATATGTTTCTTCATGAGTAAACTCAGTATTATCCTGCCTCCTTCACTTTACTTGGACTGCATCACACCTAGTGGATGAGGGTCACACCACTCCCACTGCCACTGCATCACTGGGTGTGGGAGGCATATCAGTGCTTCTGATATTATCCTTGTATCTAACACCCCATGTTTATATGACATTGCATATGATAGCAGAAAATGTTATCATCACCTTTCTGAAATTATTTAGGCACACTATCTTCTCTTGCAAATGTTATCACAAGCCCGACTGAGTCATAGATTTGTAGTCTACATGGGTCCCTCCTTCCTCTGTATTTTGGCCAGTTATTTCTTAACATCTGCATGCCAAGGAGCACCCATTGTAGCGACAGCGGCCAGAGAATTCACAAGATTTAAAAAATAAAACAAAGTGAATTTCAGAAGTGGGTATTGATATAAATGAAAAAAAATATGCAACACCTTAGTATTTGTCACTGTCGACTAAAACCAAATGGGCCAGAGCATTTTCAAGCATACTTGTTTTGGGGTTGCTATGTTCCCATCCTATTGTTGCCTTTAGAAATGTTCATTTTTGGAAGTTGCAGCAGACTTCATCAGATCTAATTCTCTCCCTGAGACCCAAAGATAACCTTTTTGCATCTCTTATTTTTGATCATGAAATTGTTCATCCCTGATATTAAGGAACATTCCAATTCTTTGAGTCACAGCAACATTTTAGCACACACATCAACACGAGTGTTGCTATTGTCCCACCAGTTTTGCCTAGAGATAGAGTATTTTTTTTTTTTTAATTGATGTAAAACATCTCAAAACCACATGAACACAGGATGTTAAGGACTAATCATGATTGAAAGATGGTTTTCTGGGCACTGGAAAATTATCACCCTAAAGATAAGAACCATTTCACTATCTGTACCTCACAATAAGAAACAGACCTAAGCACAAAGGTTTAAGTTAGAAGAAAGTCCTGACAGTCAAGACTGTTACATGGTGTGTACTGAAAACCAAAGAAAAAGACTCACTGCTGTCGAGTCGGATCTGATTCGTAGCGACCCCTGCTTGGTTTTCTGAGCTGGTATCACTACAGAAGTAGATTCCCCAATATTGGAAGTGGTTCCAAAAGTTAACTTAGCTGTGGAATCATCTTCTAGGAAGGTGTTAGAAATGGAGCACATTTACACAAGCTGGGAAAACTGGGGTAAAGAGAGGTTATGTAACCTTCATATCCAATATCAGATATGCAACTCAGAGCAATATTAAATTATTATGGACTTCAAGGTCTCAGTCTTTAGCCATCCAAAATAATTCAGGGAAAAATATTTAGAGAATGTTAGATCAGATCAGTTACCATAGAGCCCATTTCAACTCATGGCAACCCCACGTGTATCAGAGTTGAACTCTGCTCCATAGGGTTTTCAATGGCAGTGATCTTTCAGAAGGAGATAGCCAGCCAGACCTTTTTTCTGAGGTGCCTCTTGATGGATTACAAACTGCCAACTTTTGCTTAGTATTCATTTGCACTGCACTGTGATTCCTATAGCAGTGTCAATAAAAAAACAAACCAAACTCATTACCATCATGTCGATTCCTACTCACAGTGACCCCCTTTGGTTTGCCAAGGTGGTAAATCTTTATGGAAGCAGATCGCCCAGTCTTCCTTCCGCAGAATGGCTGGTGGATTTGAACTGCCAGTCTTTACTGCTTTCTCATAGTACTCAAATATCATGGTATTTTCAGTTGGTTCAAAATTAGGTGGAACCAATTTCGGATGTTATAAAAATTAAAAACAACTTAGGAATACTACCTGGAATGTTGTTATTGTTGTTGTGAGGTGCTATCAAGATAGCCCCAACTCACAGCAAACCTGTGCACAGCAGAATAAAACACTGCCGAGTTGTGTGCCATCTTAACAATCTTTACTATATTTGAGCCCATAGCTGCAGCCACTGTGTCAATCCATCTTGTTTAGGATCTTCCCCTCCTTCATCGACCCTCCACTTTACCAAGCATGACATCCTTCTCCAGTCAATGGTCCCTTCTGACAACATGACCAAAGTAGGTGAGATAAAGTCTGGCCATTCTTGCTTCGAAGGAACATTCCGGCTGCACTTCTTCCAGGCCAGATTTGTTCGTTTTTCTGGCGGTTCTTGGCATTTTCAATATTTTTTGACAACAACCTAATCCAAAGGCATCAACTCTTCTACAGTCTTCCATATTCATTGTTCAGCTATCACATGCATATGAGGTGATTGAAAATACCATGACTTGGGTTAGACACATCTTAGTATTCCAAGTGACATCTTTACTTCTTAATACTTTAAAGAGGTCTTTTGCAGCACATTTGCCCAGTGCAAAACAATGTCTGATTTCTTGACTACTGTTTCCATGGGTGCTGATTGTGGATCCAAGCAAAATGAAGCCATTGACAACTTCAATCTTTTCTCCATTTATCATGATGTTGCTTATTGGTCCAGTTGTGAGGACTTCTGTTTTCTTTATGTTAAGGTGTAATCCATACTGCAGACTGTAGTCTTCATCTTCATCAGTAAGAGCTTCAAGTCTTCTTTGCTTTCAGCAAGAAAGATTATCTCATCTGCATATCATAGGTTTTTAAAGAGTCTTCTTCCAAACCTGATGCTGTGTTCTTCTTAATATAGGCCAGCTTCTTGGATGATTTGCTCAGCTCACAGATTCAGTAAGTATGGTGAAAGGTTATGACCTTGACACATATCTTTACTGATTTTGAACTATTCAGTATCCACTTTGTTCTGTTTGAAACTGTCTCTTGGTCTATGTACAGGTTCCTCATGAACACAATTAAATGTTCTGGAATTTCCATTCTTCACAATACTATCCATAATTTCTTATGATCCACATGGCTGAATGCCTTTGCCTAGTCAATAAAACACAGATAAACATCTTTATGGTATTTTCTGCTTTTAGACAAGATCCAATTGACATAAGCAATATCCTTCATTCCACATCTCTTCTGAATTTGGGTTGAATTTCAAGCAGTTCTCTATGTACTGATGCAACCATTTTGAATTATCTTCAGCAAAATTTTATTTGCATATGATATTAACGATATTGATCAATAATTTCCACATTCTATTGGATAGCCTTTCTTTGGGATGAGTATAAATATGGATTTCTTCCAATTACTTGGCCAGGTAGCTGTCTTCCAAATTTCTTGGCATAGACAACTGAGCACTTCCAGAGTTGCATCCATTTGTTAAATATCTCGACTAATATTCTGTCAATTCCTAGAGCCTTGTGTTTTTTTTGCTAATGCCTTCAGTACAACTTGAACTTCTTCCTTCAATACCATAGATTCTTTATCATATGCTACCTTCTGAAATGGTTGACCATCAACCAATTCTTTTTGGTACAATGACAGAGGACACTTTGTGTTTCCTGGCCTACAACATCAGAGACTTTGGAGACAGTGGTGTTTGAGGCAGCTCCAATGTGGAGCACCTTGGCCCCTGACTTGATGTGGATCTGGTCCATACTACCCATGAACGCTACTGTCAGGTCTGGGCAGAAGGGTTCCCAGGCCCAGTTCTCAATTTTGTTATCTCCCTCCAAAATTGAGGTGCTCTTCTCTCCATATACCAATTCTCCAGGCACTAGATTCTTGGTGACCAGTGCATCTTGCTTTCCTTGGTAAATGAAGTCACCCTCATCCCAAAAAAATTCCAGCATCACATTGTCTCAAGTGGTTTCCTCTTTTTCCTCCCCTACCATGACCCCAAAGACTTTTTTCAAGTGCTGAAAAAGACCTCTTTCAAGTGCTAAAGAGCAATCCTTGAAGATTAAGATGTGCCTAACCCAAGCCATGGTATTTTCAATTGCCTCATATGCACGTGAGAGCTGGGCAATGAATAAGGAAGATGAAAGAAGAGTCAATGTTTTTGAGTTGTGGTGTTGATGAAGAATGCCGAAAGTACCATGGACTGCTAAAAGAACTAACAAATCTGTCCTAGAAGAAGTACAGTCAGAATGCTCCTTGGAGGTGAGAATAGCCAGACTTCTTCTCACCAACTTTGGTTGTGCTGTCAGAAGTGACCATTCCTTGGAGAAGGATGTCATGCTCGGTAAAGAGAAGGGTCAACGAAAGAGGGGAAGGCCCTCAATGAGATGGATTGACACAGTGGCTTCAGGGATGGGCTAGGTATAGTAAGGACTGTGAGACTGGCACAGGACCGGGCAGTTTTTCATTCTGTTGTACATAGGGTTTCTATGAGTCAGAGATGACTCGACAGTACATAACAACAAAAACAACCATGACCCTAATTGCACCAAACTAGAACCCTCCTTCCCACTTTTTCTCCTTATTCTCCTTTTCTTCCATTTACCCATGGCCCATGAAGCCTCTTTCTTGACCTTGACCCCCACCAAAACCTCCTCAACCACTGCAACAACCACAGTAACCACCAGAGCCACCTCAGTCACTAAACCTCACTTGACCTTGAAGCCACGTCATCAAGGATTGAAACTTGGTCTCACGGTGAGTGCAGAACTCTGTGCCTCTGAAGTCTGTGGTGACCCTAACTCCTTCTTTCATCTTCTTTTGATGCTTCCTGTGTTGTTCAATTTTTTGCTCATTGAATCCTTCAATATTGCAAATAGGCTTGTGGCTTCTGTGGTATTCCATATTTATCCTCTCAGATGCTTCCAGAGCAAACACAGTCCATTTATAAATGAAAGAATTTTGCTGTCAGCTTAGGCACTCCACCTGAGATCTGGGGAAGAAAAGCCCCACCCTTGCTCTTTTAGTCTCTTACCTCATTGCCTGGAGCAAATACCCCATCCCTGAAAATCAGTCTTGGTCTCTGAAAATGTAAGCATAGGCATCTACTCTTACCTCTGCAGTACAGTAAAGAAAAACATTTCATTAGTACTTAAATCTACTCAAAAGAGATGGTCATTTCACACTTGTGGCTTCCAGCCAAACAAAAGACAGGCATATGAGTTGAATATTTACCTGAAGCAGATACACTCCTTGGAGAGAACAATCATGGGAGAAAGAAGGGGTGTTTATGCACAGGGAGAGAGCTCAGGGGGCAGAAGTGCATGGAGGGATGGACACAGGGAAAGAGGTAACTATCAGGAGGAAGTGGGAGGGGAACTGTTGCATTGTGGTAAATTGAAGTCAATGTCATGAGACAAAGTGTATGTGAACTGCTGTATAGAAAGTGAATTTGCTCTGTAAACTTTCACCCAAATCACAATTTAAAATAAAGAATTATTAAAAAAAAAAAAGAGATGGTCATTTCTCTAACCTCAACTTTGATATCTGAAATGATGCGACCAGAATCAAAGACCCTATTTTCAAGTTTTCCACTCTTAGGGTGGAGTCCAGAGACTATGCTTGTGCTCTGTGTGAATGGCCAAGGGACTGCAAGAGAAGTGAAGAGGAAAAGTCAGTACTTAGGAAAAGTAATGTCCCCCAATCTCCTGAGGGATCATGGATACAATGGAAGAGAAGGATATTCATAGTTACGCAGAAAAGATTTTGAATCCCAGCTTCACCATACTTGATGTCTGCCCACCATCCATCAGTTTGTCATGCTATGGTGGCTTGCATGTTGCTATGATGCTGGAAGCTATGGTACTGATATTTCAAATAACAGCAGAGTCACTCATGGTGGGCACACTTCAATAGAACTTCCAGACTAAAAGACAGAGGAAGAAAGTCCTAGTCATCTACTTCCAAAATTTAGCCAATGAAACCTCTGAATCACAATAGAATACTGTCTAATATAGTGTTAGATGTCATCAGTAAAGACTAATTGCTAAAAAAGGATGTGTTTGGTAAAATGGGAGATCAGAGAAAAGCTTCATTGTGATGGATTGACACAGTGGATTCAAACATACCAACAACCATGGAGATGGCACAGGACCAGACAATATTTCATTTTGTTGTACATGTCTGGGGCTGCCATGAGTCAGAACTAACTCAGCAAGCAACTAACAACAACCAAAAAAAAGTGTCTGACCATTAACAAATTCTATACACCTCTGACACTGGGTTTTCTCACCTTTAATAGGGTGATAGTCATTCCTACCTTCAAAGAAAGACTTTTGTGATGATTAAAAGAAATGATAGTTACAAAAGGTCCTAGCACAGCACTTGGTTCACAGTAGGTACTTCAAATCATTTTTACAGCTCCTCTAACAGTCCTGGTCCATATTCCTCGGATACTTTTCTCATCTTTCCCTGCTATTCCTCTACATATTGCAAAGGGGACACACACACACTTGCAGGCCACCTTCCCCAGGCATCCATATCAATTACCTTCTGATTGGGTTTTATAAATGGGGTGCACTGTAGGCATTAGAAAGGAGGTCTGGTGATGTAGTGGTTAAGGCATTTGGCTGCTGAACAAAAGGTCGGTGGTTCAAACCCTCCAGCCACTCTGCAGAAGAAAGATGAAGCAGTATACTTCTATAAAGATTTACAGCCTTGGAAACCTAATGGAGGTTGCTATGAGTTAGAATTGACTCAATGGCAGTGAGATTTTGTTCAATTTACTGAGATTAGAAGACAGGAGAATTGGGAGAATCCAAACTGTTTCCCCTCTCTCTCTGTCTTTGGTAGTTTCACTGGCAGCAGCTTCACTGTCTTTATGAAAAGTTTACCTTCCTTCATACAGGACCACCATGATTTCAGCTTTGTTCAGGTGGTATCAGACCTTTAGGCACAACTAATACCACCTCCTTCCAGCTTACAGATGATAATAGCTAATCTTACTTCACTGATGTCTGTATGGCTTGTTTTAGCTCTCAGCTTCTCCATCACCTGTGTAACTGGTTCCTTGCATTAGGCTCCCTGTTTTAGATACTCAGTATGTTTCTACTTTTCTCGTTAGATCCTGATTGATCCTCTTTCCTTAGTAGTGACAGTAGAATAAACAATATAAAGGTCATGAAATTTTTCCTCCCTTGCATGTATTTTATCCCAGCAAACTTTGCTTTGGTTGCTACCCTTTCATTTATCTGTCAGGGCTTTCAATCCTAGTTTTGGCTTACCCACTTCTGGTTCCCTTAAAATTATATTTATGATCTATAGAGAGGGAAAGTCCCAAAAATTACCCACTAGTATCTAAGTTGATGGTTTGAAAAGTACCATGAGTCTTTTGGCATCTAATGAAAAGCTAGTCAACTTAGCTGTCTGTCATCCCAGAGATCAGAGAACAAGACTTTCCGATTGATAGAAGTAATTAATATGCTATAGAGCTAGAAGTGCTCTGATGCAGAGGAGGTGGACAAGATTGGGATGCTTAAGTGTCTAGCAAGAGACCACTTGAGACTGCTTCTACTCACTTCACTCAAGTGTCTGTTCAAATGACACCTTAGAGAAACCTTCCCTGACCACCCAATCTTAAACGGTACCATCAGCATCGCCACCACTACTCTTTCCTTTTGCTTCGAAGCACTTGTCAGTACTAGATTCTACATTATGGATTCATCTGTTTGTTATCTGTCACTTGCATTAGTGTGAATACTTCAGGAGGTCAAGTGTTTTGTTTCATATGGCTCTAAATATCAAGAACTTGGGGCTTTACCTTGTACCTGGCACATGTAGGTAGGCATTTGGAAAATATGTGTTCAGTGAGTGAATGAATGAGGACACTAGATGTCTTGTGTCGGGATCTGCCTCCTTCTCCCCATTATACATTCCCCACCACATTCAAGATTGGCCATTACCTACTTCTATCTATAATTCCAATTAATCACCAGGACACCCTGTTAATGCCCTAACAGAAAGAGTATAATTGCTTCCTAATTTTAAGCAATGGGTTGTTATCACTTTCAAGACCCTATTGATGCTGCTTGTGTATCCCAGTTCACTTTGGCTTACCTCTTCAGTTATTATTGGTATTTTTGCACCCTGAATATCTTCCTGGATAATTTTGCTTATGTCTTACTCATTTATTTGCCTGGATACATTATGAATAGCAGTTAAACATTGTCTGAAGTACAACCACGATGCTCCTTAGAAGGAAAAATGGCCAGACTTCATCTCACAGAATTGGGCATATTGTCAGAAGGAATCAGTCCCTGGAGAACAGCTTCATGTGTCTCTCTAGTGCTGCTATAATAGAAATACCACAAGTGGATGGCTTTAACAAACAAGAATTTATTCTCTTACAGTTTAGGAGGCTAGAAGTCTGAATTCAGAATGCCAGCTCTAGGGGTTGGGTGAAGGCCCCTTGACCATGGGCTTCAGCTCTTCATCTTTTTCCAGGCCCATTGGAGCTATAGGCTTCTTCTGACTCATGCAGCTGCTGACTGCTAAAGCTGATGTACCCAAGATCAGCAGGTAACATGGCAGGCCACTGGTTCAAGCCCAGGAACTGGAGATGAAGACTTGGTCAAATGCAGTATCCAAAATGTGCCAAAAAGCTGGAGACCTTCCTCAAAGCTTCTCCATACATACTGGAAGGAGACCCCAAAGGCAATTACTTAACTGCTCACAGTGGATTCCACCATGGAGGTGATTATAATTTCATCATGGGCAATAACTACATGGAGCTCCCAAGCCACTCAAAACCACAGCCCAGCTAAGATGACACACAGCCTTAACTACCACATCATGCTTGGTGGAGTGGACAATCAGTGAAAAAGGGAAAGACCCTCATGGTAGTTAAGTTTTTATGTCAACTTGGCTAGGCCTGGTTGAGTGTCTGGGCAGCTGGAGGTAGTTATTCCCCATGGTAAGTGTTCTGGTTACCTAGTGCCACTCTGACAAGAATATATACAACAAATGGGATGGCTTGAACAAACAGGAGTTTATTCTTACAGTTTGGGAGGCTAGAAGTCCAAGTTCAAAGTGCCAGACTCTAGGGGCTGTGGGAAAACCTCTCAACCTTGGGATTCAGCTCTGCCTCCTGCTCCCAGCCCATTAGGGCTAGAGGCTTTTTCTTCACTTAGACAGCTGCTGGCTGCTGAGATTGAGAAGCCTAGGGTTGACAAGTGAAAATGCACAGTCCCTATGTTACCAAACCACACGGCAGGCCATTAATTCAAACCCATTCTAAGTCCCAAGGTCAGCAGAGCATGGCAGGTTGCTGAACAATGACACAGCTACATGCAAGGTCCAAGCATGCTATAAGCTAGAGACCATTCCCAGAGCTGCTTCTTATATACAGGAAGCAAACCGCATACCCAAAGCAGCTACTCAGCTGCTTGTGGTAGATCCCACCATGGATTTGATTGCCAGTCTCATCATGGGGAAAAACTACCACCAGCTGCCCAGCCACTCAACTAGGCCCAGCCACTCAACTAGGCCCAGCCATGCTGACACACAAACATAACCACCACAGTAAGATTGGTAATTAGCTCCATGATGGAATCTATTGGAACAGCTGAGTAGCTGCTTTAGGGATGTGGTCTGTTTCCTGCGTATGAGAAGAAGCCTTGGGGAATAGTCTCTAGCTTATGGCATGCTTGGGCCCTGCATGTAGCCATGACATTGTTCAGAGCCTACTATGCTCTGCCAACCTTGGGACTAACAATGGACTTGAATTAATGGCCTGCCCATGTAGTTTAGTAGCATAGGGACTGTGCTATTTTATTTGTTGACCTTGGGCTTGTTAGCCTCAGCAGCCAGTAGCTGTCTGAGTGAAGAGATACCTCTAGCTTCAGTGGGCAAGAGGCAGAGCTGAAGCCTAAGATTCAGGGGCTTTCACCCAGCCCTTAGAGCCTGGCACTTGAACTTGGACTTAAAGCCTCCAAATTGTAAGAATGAACTCCTGTTTGTTAAGGCCACCCTATTTGTGATATAGTCTTGTCAGAGCGGCACTAGGTAACCAGAACAACCTTCAATGAGATGGATTGACACTGTGGCTGCAACAATGGGCTCAAGCATAGCCAATATTGTGAGAATGCACAGGAATGTACAGTGTTTTATTCTGTTGTACATAGTGTCACTGTGAGTTGGAGCCAACTTGATGACACCTAACAACAACAACAACAACACCCTAGCTAGCCACTGACTCAATGTTTAAAACTGACCACAAACTCATAGGTGTTTCTTAACTTCTCACTATTGACCTACTTGCTACCGACACTTAACTTAAACCCCCAGTTCATGTTTCCCTTTCTTACCTATACCCCTGATCCATGAATCCCAGTGCTGGTAAGTTAAAAATAACAGAAGGAAAGGGAAGACACAGGAGGAGGAGATACTGGAAATAAACACATTCCACATTATTGCTTTGCCTAGGGTCAGACTTTATCAAGAGCATCTTGAGTTCTGATTTGTTTGAACAGAGATTTAATGAATAAGCTTGAGGAAAGTTATTTGACTTTGTGGCTTGCACCAACGTAACTATGGTATAAAGCAAAAAAGCTCAATGCTAATGCTGAGCTGCACATTCCAAGAGGAGCCACTAATCCTGGACTGATACATAATAAGCAACACTAGCCCTACTAATCCCTAGTTGCTGTGGGCTTTGCTGACATATTCATGCTGTTGAAGCAACAGCCTCATTAGTCTCCTTGTTTTATTAAGCTAAGTTAACTCCTGGTGAAATGGAAAAGGATCTTGTCTAAGAATTAAAAAAGCTATATTCCAGTTCCGACTCTGCCCCTCAACAGCTATGTAACACTACTTCTCTAGGTCACCTCTCTAAGTCTTATTATCCTTGTCTTTAAGTGAAGAGATGAATCTCTGAAATTATTTGGAGCTTTACAATCCTGTGAAATAAATAAGACCTCTGAAGGAAGGTTGGGCAATCCTACTTCCGTAGTGATACTGCCTCAGAAACCCAAGGACGGGTCACTATGAGTCGGGGCCGACTCGACGGCACATAACAACAACAACAACAACTGATATATGTAGGATTTTTGCAAAAATAACACTCAAAATAGAATCTTGACTGTATAGGAGTGAAAGGAACCCTGGAACCTCAAAGCTGTAATTTTTAATAATTTCATTCCGTTTTCTTAGCTTCTGTTTCTTCCTCTGTAGAATCAAAGGCTTGGCCAAGATCATCCTTAAGCTCTCTTTTTTTCCTTGTTCCTATGTTTCCATGATGATAGAAAATTTATTTGCCTGGCACGTGCTATGAATAAGTTTTCACATCTTAGAAAACAGACAACTGCAAAGCAGCACTTGGAATTTGTATGAGAGAAGGTATCAAATAATCTTCACCTTGAGAAGAGCTTTTGCTACCTAGTAAATTTCAAGAGAATACCTTAGTATTTCATTATGCATGATAGATGATAGATACATAGATAGATGATAGATAGATACATAGATAGATATGGACAGATAGATTTACAACAGAAGAACCTAGTTCCAGAAAAAGGAGGAGGAGCTAATTTGGTATGTGACAATGTCGTTACTATTTTTAAATCATAAGCCAGATTCATCTTTGATGAAATGTGGCCTCAGTGGATCCAATCCTAATCCTTGTTTTATTTTTCAAATTATACCTAATTCCCAGAATTTGATCTGCTAGAGCTAATATCTCTAAGATTGAAGGCCTTTTTCTTTTTCTTTTTAACTACTGTTAGTATCATTCCAACAAGAGTATCCTTCTTAATTGACACTGAGTACAGTAACTTTTTAATTTTATTATTGTAAAATATTGACTTAGATAGATTAAAATAATAAGTGCTTGAAGCCTATGATTCAATTTTCTAATATTTTCCAACAGAAAAATGGTACTGTGACAGACTTTAAAAGAGGAAGGATTTCCTGTTTCTCAAAGAGAAAGTATGTGAATACCACTGTCTACCTTAAAGAGAGACTGCTGTGAGGATTAAAGGCAAGTAGAAATGAAGGCGCATAGCACAGTATCTGGCACAGGGTGGTGTTGGGCAAAGATTTTCTTCTTCTTTTCTTCCATGGATGGATTCCTAGACAACACTCATGATGATCTAAGTTCTTCCCACTCCATAATTCATTTTCTCTGCTCTTTGAAAAAAGCCTGTTAAATATTTCTATGCTTCACAGACCCTTAGGCTATTCATTTTCATTCTACCAGTGTCTAAGCAGATGAAAGGCACAGGACATGCAGAGTCAAGATTCAGCATGCTGTAAGGATTCTGCCCTACAGAGATTTGTTTTTAAGTTGGGAGCTCTGAGAACACACTGTATATGGACGTAAGTACTGCTTGTTCAGTCTTCAGTTTTGGATCTATCTCACCTTCTTCTAAAACAGTGGCATTCCAAAGATGTGGATAGAGATCAGCTTTCTTTCTGAAGGACACCTACAAAAATCATCTGTTGGACCTATTGATATTTAGAGCACACAAATTCCAGATTTAATAGACATCTAAAGTTCCCATTTATCTCACCTGTCCCTTAAATTACACTTTATCCCTCATTGATATATAAAGGTTAAGATTTATAACATATCATGTTGCTCAACAACCATGATGTTCTGTGATGTAGAACTTTATGTGATTTGGATGTTGAGCTAACATCACATTATCTATAGCATATGTTTGTATATATTCAATACACATGTATCAAAGTAACCCATATAACAGCGCAAACTGTCATTAATGCCCAAAGCATTGGGGTCTCCACACTTGTAATGCAATCAGCTGCATCTGGACAGGAGGCACTCTCTAAGCAGTCTCAGAGAGTCAAGAAGCAGCTGCTGTGGTACCACAAACTTGACGCCTGCCCCATCTCCCTTCCTAGAAAGCCCTTCCTCCTTATCCCACAAACATACATGCAGTCAGCATTGCCTGAACAGATGTTATGCAGTGCATACCTGTATTCAGTTCCATTCTCTCAGTCTTAGTTATCTAGTGCTACTGTATCAGAAATACCATAAGTGGATGGCTTTAACAAGCAGAAATTTATTTTTTCACAGTTAAAAAAAAAAAAAAAAACCCACTGCCATCAAGTCAATTCTGACTCAGTGACCACCATTGGGTTTCCAAGGCAGTAAATCTTTATGGAAGGAGATTGCCCAGCCTTCCTTCCATGGAGCAACTAGTAAGTTTGAACCACCAACCTTCTGGGTAGCAGTCAAATGCCTTAGGCACTGCACCACCAGAACTCCAAAGTATTCACAGTTTAGGAGGCTGTAAGTCCAAATTCAGGACACTGTTTCTAGGGGAAGACCCTTACCATGGCATCAATCTTTCTCTGGGTATAGTAGGTTCTAAACATAGGGACTCTGGGTCCAAAGGACATGGTCTGATCCCAGTCTTCTTTCTTTGTAGTAGTGAAGTCCCTTTCCTCTCTGATCATTTCTCTCTCCTTTTATCTCTTGAAAGATAAAAGCTGTAACTTAAGTAAGCTGTGACTTGAGTCACACCCTCCTGTAAGACTATGACTCAAAATACACCTCAAGCTGATCCTACCTCATTAGCTGATCCTACCTCATTAACACATAAAGGTTAAGATTTACAACATATCACAAAGTGGAGGGAGATCACAAAATTGAAGTCAACCACATAATACTGGGAATCATGGCCTAGCCAAGTTGCCACATATTATGAGGGAACACAATTCAATCTGTGGCATCTGCATATGCCACTGATCCAAGGTTAGAATATGGAGTATTTAGAGAAGTGAACAGACTATGTCTCTTAGATAATTTACTCAGAACTTCAATTCTTGGAACTAATCAAGCAGCTGAAAAAAGATAATGAGGTTGTACTATCAGACAGGCTGGGCTTTTCACTGGGATTAAATTCTAATATTTTTAAAGTCAGATGAACAAGTGTCAAGAAGTTCGCAAGCCTAACTCATGCTTCAGCCTGAATTGCAGACTGTTCATCTCTGTTTTATAGCAGGGCTCCAGGAGCCCTGGTGGTGCAATGGTTAAACATTCAGCTACTAACTGAAAGGTTGACAGCTCCAACTCACCCAGTTTTGTGGGAGAAAGACCTGGCAATCTGCTTCCATAAAGATTAGAGCCTAGAAAACCCTGTGGGGCAGTTCCACTCTGTCATATGGAGTCACAATGTATCAAAATTGACTCCACAGCACCTAAAAAGCAACAACCACCTCCATATGAGATTTGGCCAAATGAGGGTAGTAAGTTAAGAATATTCACACTAATCTGGCTTTATTTAGCCAAATTACAATATGCCCAGGTAAAAGATCTTTTTGTCACTTGAGGTTTTTCACGTACCTTCTCACCACCTTCCCTAGCTCAGGTGGCATAGTGCTTAAGGCATTTGACTGCTAACCAAAAGGCTGGTGGTTCAAACCCACCAGCCACTCCTGGGAAGGAAGACTAGGTAATCTACTTCCATAGTGATACCACTATGGAAACCCAAGGAGGGGTCGCTACAAGTCACAATCAACTCGATGGCACTGAGTTTGGTTTGTTTTTTTCCCATGTAAAGCCCATGTGTCACTTTAGTATGGAGGCTTTCCTAACCCCTGCACTCAGGTGGGTATCCATCTAGGTCATGTGCCCCAGGTTCCTACTCATTACACTTTAATTATAATTAGTCATTGAATGTTTTTTCTCCCTTTCTGCAAGAAAAGAACATCATTATCCACCTGTGTCTAGAATAGGCCAGATTTATTATAGGTCTTCAAAATGTATTTATTAAATGTCTGAATGAATCAATAATGTTACTATTTTTCAATGTTGCTTCATGACTATTTGATAAATGATCATTCCATTCATCTGAAGTGATCTCCTGTAATATGTATGCAGTATACAGTAGGATACTGAAAAAAAAAAAAAAAAA
>NW_006921889.1:813113-833454 GCF_000298275.1 Orycteropus afer afer
GATGGAGAAGTTCAATATCTTTGGCCAAAACAAGGCCAGGAGCTAATTGTGGAATGGACCATCAACTGGTCATATGCATGTTCAAGTTGAAGTTGAAGACAATTAAAACAGGTCCATGAGAGCCAAAATACTACATTGATTATATCCCTCCTGAATTTAGAAACAACTTAAAGAATAGATTTGATTAATTGAACACCAAAGACCAAAAACCAGAGGAATTGTGGAATGACATCAAGAACATTATCCATGAAGAAAGCAAGATGCATTAAAAAGATAAGAAAGGAAGAAAAGACCAAATGGATGTCAGAAGAGACCCTGAAACTTGTCCTTGAATGGAGAGTAGCTAAAGCAAGTGGAAGAAATGACAAGATAAAAGAGCTGAACAAACGATTTCAAAGAATAGCTTGAGCAGACAAAGCCAATTACTATGATGAAATGTGCAAAGACCTGGAGTTAGAAAACCAAAAGGGAAGAACATGCTCAGCATTTCTCGAGAACTGAAGAAAAAATGTAAGCCTTGAGTTGCAATATTGAAAGATTCGATGGGCAAAATACTGAATGATGCAGGAAGGATCAAAAGAAGATGGAAGGAATACACAGAGTCACTGTACCAAAAAGAAATGGTGGATGTTCATCTATTTCAGGAGATGGCATATGATCAAGAACCAATCTTACTGAAGGCTGCACTGAAGGAATTCGCAAAGAACAAGGCTCCAAGAATTGACAGAATACCTATTGAGATGTTTCAACAAACGGATGCCCTCCTGAAGGCACTCACTCAGCTATGCCAAGAGATTTGGAAGACAGCTACCTGGCCAACTGAAAAGATCCATATTTGTATCCATTCCTAAAAAAGGTGATCCCACAGAATGTGAAAATTATCAAACAATATCATCAATATCACATGCAAGTAAAATCTTACTGAAGATAATTCAAAAATGGTTGCAGCAGTATATTGATAGAGAGCTTCCAGAAATGCAAGCTGCATTCAGAAGAGGACATGGAACAAGGGATATCATAGCTGATGTCAGGTGGATCTTAGCTGAAAGCAAAGAACACCAGAAAGATGTTTACTTATGTTTTATTGACTATGCAAAAGCATTTGATTGGGTGGACCATAACAAATTATTGATAACATTGAGAAGAATGGGAATTCCAGAACACTTAATTGTACTCATGAAGAGCCTGTACATAGATCAGGAGGCTATCATTCATACAGAACAAGGGGACACTGCACAGTTCAAAATCAAGAAGGGAGTGCATCAAGGCCTTTCATCATATTTATTCAATCTGTATGCTGAGCAAATGATGCCAGAATCTGGATTACATGAAGAAGAACATGACATCAGGATTGGAGGAAGATTTGTTAACAATCTGAGATACACAGATGACTCAAATTTGCTTGCTGAAAGTGAGGATGACTTGAAACATTTACTGATGATTAAAGACTACAGTCTGCAGTATGGATTACACCTCAATATAAAGAAAACAAAAATCCTCATAACTGGTCCAATAAACACCTTTACGGTAGATGGAGAAAAGATTGAAGTTGTCAAGGACTTCATATTACTTGGTTCTACAATCAACACCAATGGAAGCAGTAGTCAAGACATCAGACAATGTATTGCATTGGGCAAATCAGCTGCAAAAGACCTCTTTCAAGTGCTGAAGAGCAAAGATATCTCCTTGAAGATTAAGATGTGCCTAACCCAAGCCATGGTATTATCAATCGTCTTTTATGAACATGAGAGCTAGACAGTGAATAAGAAAGACTAAAGAAGAGTTGATGCTTTTGAATTGTGGTGTTGGAGAAGAATGCTAAGAGTACCATGGTCTGCAGAAAGGACTAACAAATCTGTTCTGAAAGAAGTGCAGCAAGAATGCTCCTTGGAAGTGAAAATGTCCAGACTTCATCTCACCTAATTTGGTCATGTTGTCAGAAGGAACCATTCTCTGGTGAAGGATATCATCCTTGGTAAACCAGAGGGTCAATGAAGAAGGGGAAGGCCCTCAATGATATGTATGGACACAGTGGCTACAACGATGGATGAGCTCAAGCATAGCAAGTATTGGGAGGCTGGCACAAGACCAGGCAGTATTTCGTTCTGCTGTGTGTAGGGTCGCTATGAGTCGGAGATGACTCAACTGCACCTAACAATAACATACAGTAGGAAGTAATAAGTATAATGTCATTTAATCCTGAAAACTACCTTATTAGAGAAATAGGATTATCTCCATTTTCCTCATGAGAAAACTGAGGCACCAAGATGGTAGTTAACTTCCTAGGGTCATACTGTTGGTAGGTTATGAACCCAGGATTCACACTCAAGCAATCTGTGTCTATCACAGACTGATTATGTACCCCAGAAATATGTGTGAAGTTGACTGGGCCATGATTCTCAGTGTTTGGCAGTTGCGTAATGATGTAATTATCCCCCATGATATGATCTGATATGATCAACCAATCACTTGTAAGGGAATTTGGGTGACATGTAACACCCTTAATCAGATCACCCAATTTAAGGAGATCCCCTGGGATGTGGTCTGCATCACCTTTCATCTTATAAGAGATAAAAGGAGAGAGAAGGGAGCAAAGAGGAGGTACATGACTAAAACCAAGAAAGAATTGCCAGGAGCAAATCCTTTGGACCCTGGGTCCCTGCAATGAGAACCTCCTAGATGCAGGGGAAGATTGATGCCAAGAAACACATAAATTCCCAAGAAATGCCAGCCACCAGATGTCAAAAGAAGACAAGGCCTTTCCTCTGGAGATAGCAGAGAAAGAAAGCCTTCCCATAGAATCAGTGCTATGAATTCAGATTTCTAACTAACTTTCTAAACTGCAAAAGAATAAATTTGTTTGTTTAAAGCCATTCACTTGTGGAATTTCTGTCATAATATCACTAGATAACTAAAACAGGCATCAAAGAACACAACATTTACCATCAAATAATACAAAACTTAGGACCAGATTACTTTTAAGGGTTTCAATAATTTCATTCTCTCATAGAGTATCCATCTCACTATACTCTTACTGACTTTTATTACTGGTAATTCATTCCTTTAATCTGCTTTCCTTTAATAAATAGTTTGGATTGAACATTGTTTCATAAATTTATTTCCTTTAGGAAATTAGACCTTATATGTTTTGATAGATAGGATGAAGGAGAAGAAGAATTAAGAAATAGACTGCTGTTCAGGGTAGACCAATTAGCCTAAATACTTAACTAACTAAAGCAATATGATAAATGGAGAAAAGGTGAAATTTTCAAGGACTACATTTTACTTGGATCCACAATCAATGTCCATGGAAGCCAAAATTAAAACCAAACCCATGGCCATTGGGTTTGATTTCAACTCACAGCAACCCTGTAAAATCCAAATACCAAACCCACAGCCATCGAATTGATTCTGACTCATAGCAACCCTATAGCACAGAGTAAAACAGCCCCATATGTTTTCCAAGGCTATAAATCTTTACAGAAGCAGACTGCCTTTTCTTTCTCCCAAAGAGTGGCTGGTGGATTTGAAAGGGCCACCTTTTGATTAGCAGCTGAATGCGTTAACCATTTCACCACCAGAGCTCCTTCCCCATAGAAGCAGCAGTCAAGAAATATAACAATATATTGAATTGGGCAAATCTCCTGTGGAAAGAACTTTTTAAAATGCTGAAGAGCAAAGATGTCACTTTAAGAACTAATATGTGCCTGACTCAATGCATGGTGTTTTCTGTTGCCTCATATGCATGTGAAAGCTGGACAATGAATAAAGAAGATGGAAGAAAAATTGATGCCTTTGAATTATAGTGTTGGTGGAGAATATTGAATGTACCATGGATTATCAGATGAACGGACAAATCTGTCTTGGAAGAAATGCAGCTGGAATGCTCCTTAGAATCAAGGATAGTAAGACTTCATCTCATATACTTTGGTCATATTATCAGAAAGATCAGTCCCTGGAGAAGGACATCATGCTTCATAAAGGAGAAGATTAGTGAAAAAGAGGAAGTCTTTCAATGAGTTGGACTGACACAGTGGCTGCAACAATGGTCTCAACCATAGCATGTATTGTGAGGGTGCCAGAGGACCGGGCAGTGTTTCTTTCTGTTGTACATTGGGTTGCTGTGAGTTAGAAGCAACTCAAGTACACCTAACAACAATAACTAAAGCAAAGACGCTACTTTGAGGACTACAGTACACCTGAACCAAGCCATGGTATTTTCAATTATATGCATATGAAAGCTGCACAGTGAATAAAGGAGACAGGGGAAGAATTCATGCATTTCAATTGTGGTATTGGCAAAGAATATTGAATATACCATGGACTGCCAGAAGAGCAAACAAATCTGTGTTGGAAGAAGCACAGCCAGAATGCTTCTTAGAAGAAAGGATGGTGAGACTTCATTTCACATAATTTGGACATGTTATCAAGAGGGACCTGTCCCTGGAGAAGGACATCATGTTTGGTAAAGTAAAGGGTCAGCAAAAATTGAGAAACACCCTCAAAAAGAGATTGACAGATTGACACACTGGCTTCAACAACTGGCCCAAACATAGCAACAACTGGGAGCATGGCATGGACTAGGCAGTGTTTCTTTCTGTTGCATGTAGCATCACTACGAGTCAGGACTGACTTGACGGGACCTAACAACAATAACAAAAGCAGTTTTGTTGAGGACTATAAGCATGAGGCAAGTTGTCAACATCAAATGTCATCAAATCTGATCATTAATTAATCCTCCAAACCAGTCCTTCTGAAAGGAAAGGAGGCATTATTATTAATTACATCGGGACAACAGGCAACTAAGACTGTCCTAGGCAAACTGGGATAGAGTCATACTACCTATTTTACACCTTAACGTCACTCAAGTTCTAGTTCTGACCTGTGGTGGCTGCTTCTGGTCATACTAAATAGTTTTATTCAGCAGATGATGTGGGCTATGTTCGTTTTTTTAGCATTCCAGGATTGCACAACTATGCATACTCTTCCCTTCAGTGTGTCCTGTCAGGAGATGTTCACCTATTCCAATGATGTTGCAATTGTTCAAAATATGTTTGCAATTCTATTTGGCAATGCCTTCTGTGCCAGTTAATGGCCTCTTTAAAAAGTCAGTCTGAACTCATCTTAATCTATTTATTCCACTTAGTCAGCTCTTCGCATGTAGAAACACTCTATAAATAATTACTGAATTTATGCAAATGGATTTAGGTTCTAAAGCTAAAAATTATGCTCAGAGCATAAAGATTCATCACCATTGATTCTAATAGGCCACAGCTAAGAAAAAAGACCGGAAAGAAACAACATATAAATGTTAACTATGTTTATCCCTAGATTTTAAGATTATAAAATATAAGTTCAGGAAACAATAAAGAACAAGACAAAAATCAACATTTTCAACATGAACATGTTTTACTTTTATAATTAAGAAAATTACCATTCCATTTTGGTTTTTGCATACTTCGTCTCAGATCATTCCCAAGAAGAATTTCTCAAATGTAATGCATAACACTGCCAGTTCTGGAATATGTGTACAACATTCAAAAGTGATTACTTTGAAAGGGACAACACATATTTGCATGAATACATTCTGTTATATTTGTTTAAAAAAATAATCCATTACTTTATAATCATGATTCTATTTTAGATATTTGCATGAATATGGAAATCCATGTCATGACATGGATTCTATGAAGATGTGATTTTAAAAATAAGAGAAATAAATATCCAAGGAATAAGCAGATGACACTTAGGGTCAGGACATGGGACCAGTACCTGGGGAATAGCTCTAAAGCTTCACTCTCTCTGGCACTATGAAATGTGGCAGCGACAGCATTCATGTAGAACTTCTGCATAACGATAAGCATGATGGAAATTAGCCCAGCCAGATGTTTAGAGACTGAGAACAAGCGTTAGCATTCCAGTTTTATGGAATGAAATCAAAGCATGAATGTTCTAGCATGTGCCTCTGTCAGTGGTGCAAAGAAGGACTCTTCTCCAACTTCCAGCCCACAGCATTGAGAGCACACACACAGAAGAGCGTCATCAACACACATATATTTCTGTCAACTGCATGACCAACTAAAACAGTCACACCCTCAACACAAACTGCCCCCTAAACCAACAGCTAATTAAATACAAACAGAGTTGTTATCATTCACCGCTGGTTGGAGTGGTGTATGGTGAGGGTGTTCTGAATGAGAGTGTCCATGTCAACAACGAGGCTTTCTATGAAGAGAACTTTCTTAAACTTGTTGATGGGAGAACAGGGAAAGGAAGGGGTGGGGACACTCTGGCTGCTTGCTGACAACTCAAGACCACACAAAGGCAGTGGTGATTTATGTTGAAGGAGGCCATTTTACCAGCTCCTTTAGAGCCAGGAGCACTGGAAGGGGGCCATGTTCAGAGCAGATGTTCCTGATGCTTTCTCTTTGGGGGGATACAGGGCTGGGCTAGAAGGAGGTAGAGACAGTGGGAAGCCAAAACTGGTTCCCCACTCCCAGTGGAAAGGAGAAGCATGCAACCCATTGTAAAAAGAAAACATTATAAAGTGCCTGTTTATGTGCTGAAGTAATTTCTAATTACTAGAGGGAGGGAACGTGGTCTGCTGTGGTTAGAGGAGGGAGCTAAGTGCCAGGACAGTGACCATTCTGCTCTCCTTCTGCCCTTAGCCTCCTCCTCATGTGACTGGCTACAAGTCACTTAACCTCCTCCCTCCCCAGAACTCTCAGCTATACCATTTAGGCAAAACTTCCCATTCATTCAGTACCTAGCCTTAGATTTATTAATAGCATCCTGTTGAGGCCGAAAATTATTATTATGAAGATGATAATGCCTTTATGTGATGAAGATGCAAAGCGTGCAAGGTTTGTGATTTCCTTCCAGGGGATGAAGGCTATAAGTGTGGGTAAGAACTAATCTTGGGCTATCACCACTCACCCCCACACCCTCCCAGACCACACCAAGGAATTCACAGGGTACTTTGAGGATAAATGAGTGTTTATCCAACCTTTGGAACAACTCAGATTAGGTGTGACAGAAATACAAAGCCTTTCTAATACAGATGGGGCTTTATTTTCACAAAGCCACAGTAGCATTCTTGGATCCTCAGCTCACTGGGCAAAGTTCCTCCTTGTCGTCTTCTCTCCAATGGAAACTGTCACAAGTACAGACTGTTGGAACAAGGCTGAACTTCTGCTCCTTCGTTCTATTTGTTTATTCTTTCTTTAAAAAATGGCAAAATATTCCTTGAAAATCAAAGTTTAAATAATGGAAAAGGACACTGAGACAAGAGTGACGGTAAAAAGACAACAATCCCTCCACAACACTGTCCTATACCCGTTCCTACCTGCCCCCAGACAAAGTCATTGGTTCTTTGGAATATTTGGAAGGTCATAAAGCATTGTCTGAATCCTAACTCTGTAATTTTCTAGCTATATGTTTTGGTCCTCTAGTGCTACTCTAACAGAAAATACCATAAGTGGATGGCTTTAACAAACAGGGCTTTACTCTCTTACAGTTCAGGAGGCTGGAAGTCTGAGTTCAAAGTGCCAAGCTCTAGGAGCTGGATGACGCCCCTCAATCTTGGACTTCAGCTCTGTCTCTTGCTCCCAGCCCACTGGAGCTGGAGGCTTCTCTTACCTCAGGTAGCTGCTGATTACTAAGGCTGACAAATCCAAGGTCAACAAGTAAAATGGCACAGTCCCAAGATTAGTAAGCAACATGGCAGACCACTAGTTCAAGTCCAGAAACAGTCCCAAGATCAGCAGGAAACATGGCAGGCTGCTGAATAAAAACTCAGCTACATGAAGGGTCCAAGCATGCCAAAAAGCTCAGAGACCTTTCTCAGAGTTCCTTCTTCTATACTGGAAGCAGACCACATCCCCAAGGCAGCTACTCAGTTGCTCCAGTAGTTTCCACCATGGAGTTGACTACCAGTCTCATCATGGAGAATTACTGCCTTCAGCTGCCCAGCCACTCAAAACCAGGCCCAACCAAGTTGACATACAACCTTAACTACCATACTATGTATGCAGAATTTCCCAACTAAGATGGACTAGGGCAAAAGGCCTGGTGACCTACTTCTGAAAATCCACCATTGCAAACTCCATGGATCACAAAGCTCCAGTACGGATGGGGCAGGACTGGGCAGTGATTGGTTCTGCTGCTCATAGGGTCACCATGAGTCGGTGCTGACCCAATGGCAGCAAACAACAACTGTGGCCAAGCTCCTGGGCATTTCTAAGCTTCACCTACCTGTTCTGTAAAATGGAAATAATGGCAATGATAATCTCACAGGGATATTTTGGAGATTAAGTGATACATCCACTTTATACAGTTAAATGAATGTTAGCTACTAATTTTAGGAATATACACACTTCTTCATTTTACAAAGTAGGATCATTCCAAGTATGAGTTTCACAAGTGGCTTTCTTCACCAATCTTGTGTCATGAGTATAAGGATCTCTCCCCATGTTAGTTTATAAAGATGAAGTCAAACGCTCACTGCCGCCAAGTCAGATCTAACTCATAGCAACCCCTCCTTCGGTTTCCAAGGCAGTATCACTATGGAAGTAGATAGTCCAACCTTCCTTCCGAGGAGTGGCTGATGGGTTTGAACCACCATCCTTCTGGTTAGCAGTCAAGTGTCTTAGGCACTTTGCTACCAGAGCTCCCAAAGATGAGGTAAAACTGTTAATAGTTAAAAAGAGGTATGGTCCAGACACTGAGCAGCCAGAGCAGATGCAGGGCAAAAATAGCAGCATGAACCAGCTGAAAATCAGCAATATCTAAAGGGCAATCTCATTCTCATGAACTGTTCCTTTCATTATATGTTAGTTGTTGTTGTTGTCGTTATGTGCCATCAACCTCAAGAAAAATATAAAACAAAAGACTAACCAGCATACCTGTGAAAATAAAAACGAAGTGAAAACTCTATTACTCTGCAGAAGCATGGTAAACACTCTCAAGACTCAAGGAGGTAGGATTCCCTGTTCTTCCTGTTACTAGGGAAAACGTTTCCCCCACATTACTGGGTGCTATCTGTCTCCCTTTTATCTATCACTGTCACTGGAGAACAATGCCATTAGCAGACGTAGTATGATTATCAGGCAAAACAATGTTATTAGTGGAAGCATTGGAAAATGTTTCAGTAAAATCCATTCCCAATCACAGGGTCACATTTCCTTTCCCTCTATTCTCTGTCATCTGAGTCTTCCTGCTACAGATACTATTTTTATAAACACTAGTATGGCCCTATCTTTCTATGGGCTATGTAATTCTGTTCTTCAGTGCTCCAACTCAACAGGATTCATCTCAAGTAAAGTAAGTACAGATGAATTTTTTTAATTCTATTTTTGAAAAGGTTTACACTACCCACTTTACTGGTCTACTTTTTTAAATAAATGTATTTTTGCCTGATTACAAAAGAAACATACCCTTTATGTAAATAAATACCATCCCACAAATAACCACTACTCACATGTAAGTATTGTTTCTCTTTCGTTGTGTTCCATAGTTAAAGTCATGCTACATACTCAATTTTCATTCACCTTTTTCAACATAACGTTACAAGAATTTTCTGATACTACTAGAAACATTTTCCATTATTAAGATTGGCTTGCTAATTACTATGCCTGTATTTTTTAATTGGTCAAATATTTCTATCAAATTTCCATTAATAATGATTTTCCTGTTCTATCAATTAATAAATCAATATCTGTCAACAAACTGCATCTTTGGAAGTCCCATGTTAATCAAAATTAGATGTATCTGTCCAAATAGGAAGATTGTGAGCACCCAGAGGGCAAGGATAATATCTCCTTCATCTTTACAATGCCCACAGTACCTAGCATATAATAGAAAGATTAAATAATAACTTATGGGTAAATGATGGCTATTGAATAAGATTTCCAGGTATTGAGAATTCAAAGGGAGTGAAGTAAATCAGTCACAATAGAACAAACATTGTATGATTAACTTATATAAAATACCTATTGTTGTTGTTGTTGTTAGATGTCGTCAAGTCAGTTCCAACTCATAACGACTCTGTGCACAACAGAATGAAACGTACCCTGGTTCTATGCCTACGCCATCCTAACAAGTTGTTGCCATGCTTGAGTTCATCCTTGCAGCCACTGTGTCAATCCTTCTCATTGAGGATCTTCCGCTGTTTTGCTGACCCTCTACTTTACTTAGCATGATATCTGTGGTAGTTAAGGTTATGAGTCAACTTGGCTTGGCCTGGTTTTGAGTGGCTGGGCAGCTATATGTAGTTATTCCCCATGATGAAATTGGTAATCAACTCCATGGTGGAATCTACTGGAGCAGCTGAGTAGGTGCTAAGGAAGTGATCTGCTTCCAGTGTATAAGGAGAAGTTTTGAGAACGGTCTCTGCAGTGTTTTGGCACACTTGGACCTTGCATGTAACCAAGTCCTCATTCAGCAGCCTGCCATGTTTCCTACAGATCTTGGGACTGTCTCTGGACTTCAAGTAGTGGCCTGCCATGTTGTTTGATAATATTGGGACTGTGCCATTTTATTTGTTGACCTTAGGCTTGTTGGCCTCAATGGCCAGCAGCTGCCTGAGTGAAAAGATGCTTCCAACTCCAGTGGGCCAGAAGAAAGAGCCAAGTTCAAGGGGCTTTCACCCAGCCCCTAGAGCTGGCACTTTGAATTCAAACTTCTAACCTCCTAAATAGTAAGAGAACAAATCCCTGTTTTTTTAAGCCATCCCATTTATGGTATTTTCTGTGAGAGAGGCACTTGGTGTTGTTGTTATGTGCCGCCAAGTCAGACCTAACTCATAGCGACCCCTCCTTGGGTTTCCAAGGCAGTATCACTACGGAAATAGATTGCCCAACCTTCCTTCCAAGGAGTAGCTGGTGGGTTTGAACCGCCAGCCTTCTGGTTAGCAGTCAAGTGCCTTAGGCACTATGCTACCAGAGCTCCTGGAGAGGCACTAGAGATAACCAAAACAATATGCTTCTCCAGGAACTGATCCCTCTGATAAAACAACCAAAGTCAAAGAGACAAAGTCTGACTGTTCTCATTTTTAAGAAATATTCTGGCTTTACCTCTTCCAAGACAGATTTGATTGTTATTCTAGCAGTCCATGGTATAGCCAATATTCTTCACCAACACCATAACTCAAATGACAAATGCATCAATTCTTCTGTCATCTTCCTTATTCATTGTCGAGCATTCACATGCATATGAAACTATTAAAAATACCATGGCTTGGGTCTGGAACACCTTAATCTTAAAAAAAAAAAAAAACCCTCCCTGCCATCAAGTTGATTCTGACTCATAGTGACCCCCATTGGGTTTCTGAGGTGGTAAATCTCTATAGAAGTAGATCACCCCATCTTCCTTCAGTGGAGCAACTGGTGGGTTTGAACCACTAACCTTCTGGTTAGCAGTCAAATGCTTTAGGCACTATGCCACCAGAGCTCCTATTGGTCTTAAAGTGGTATTTTTTCTCTTTAATACTTTAAAGAAGTCTTTTGTAGCAGATTTGCCCAGTGCAATACATCATCTGATTTCATGACTGCTGCTTCTATGGGAATGGATTGTGGATCCAAGTAAAATGAAATCTTTCACAATTTCAATTTTTTCTCTATTTTTCATGATGTGTAGTTAAATGTGTAGAGATTAAAGTTTATTAGGGGCTTTTGGGCATTGGGAGTGGGAGAGAGAATTGTTGTTTAAGGTACATCCTTAACAGTAAGGATGATGGATAAATGTGGGAACAGGTAGTGGGGATGATTGCACAGCATGATGAACACAATTAATGTTCCTAAGTCACACATGGGAACTCTGGTAGCATAGTGCCTAAGGCACTTGACTGCTAATCAGAAGGCTGGCAGTTAAAATCCACCAGCCACTCCTCCGAAGGAAGATGGGGCAATATACTTCCTTAGTGATACTGCCTCGGAAACCCAAGGAGGGGTTGCTATGAGTCAGGTCCGACTTGACGGCACATAACAACAACAGCACAAGTCACACATGCAGGAAATGTTGAAATTTTGAAATGGCAAATGTAAAATAACACATATTATAGGTGTGAAATGACTAATATTACCCATGTTGGTTTACTCATTGGTAATCCATTATTACTTGACTAAGTCATAAATTAGGAAATCAAAGAACATTATCTTCAATTGAAAAACAGTTTATTTGACATAGTCAAGAATGCTTACATTGACATTTGGTTCTGTCATATTTAGCATGGTTCAAAGTCAATTCAAAATTTGATTTACCTAAGTTAGTTTTCAAACAGTCATGCATAACTTTACAAAAAATAAATAAATAGGATTATTAAAAGAGAGAGAGATTTGAGAAGTAACTAAAGAGAGTTCAGTATCCACTACTTGCCTTCTGGAAATAATATGAGCTGTATGTATTGAGGACTTGCAAGCAAAAGTCAAATAACTTTTAGACTAGTACTTTCCTGATCTGCATTTGTAAAATGACATAAACTGTACACTGACACTGGTCAATGTACTCATTTGGATGTTTAGCTCCAAATTTTCTTGTTGTTTTGTATGGGTTTTTTTTTTTAACTGATTATCATTGAACATAATTTGGAATTGCATGTTTTGTGATGCTTTTTTGTCTTATACTAGGGAAATAATGAAGTGTGTGTGATTTTGCGGCAGGTATATTTTGCTCAACATTGCAGTTAAGATTTATCTAAGACCATGACTACATTCACAGTTCATTTTCCTAGTTTTATAATGATCCTTGAAGAGATCTGGACCCACCACAATAAATTTTTATTCATTTTACTATTGAGCATCATTCAAACTGTTTCTAAATTGGGGATATTATGAATAATAATTGATAAGGCTTTTGACCACCAACCAGAAGGCTGGCAGTTCAAATCTGCCAGCCACTCCTCAAAAGGAAGATTGGGCAATCTACTTTCATAGAGATACTGCCTCAGCAACCCAAGGAGGGGTCGCTATGAGTTGAATCTAACTCAATGGTAGCGAATGAGTATATATATATATATATATATATATATATATACACACACATATTTGTTGTTGTTGTTATGTGCCATCGGGTCGGACCAGTTTCCAAGGCAGTATCACTACGGAATTAGATTGCCCCATCTTCCTTCCCATCTTCCTTCTGTGGAGTGGCTGGTGGGTTTGAACCACCAGCCTTCTGGTTAGCAGTCAAGTGCCTTAGCCACTATGCTACCAGAGCTCCTATATATATATAGGAGCTGTGGTGTCAACATGGTTAAGTGCTCAGTTGCTCACCAAAATTTGGTGGCTCAAACCCACCAGTAGCCACTCCTCTGGAGAAAGATGTGGCAGCCCACTTCCAAAAAGACTAGAGTCTTAGAAACCCTATGGGGCAATTCCACTCTGTCCTACAAGGTGGCTATGAGTTGGAATCAACTCAACGGCAAGGGGTTTGGTTTTGTTTGCTTCTTTGATTAATTGATGTATCTTAGTGCACATGTCTTTATTTATATATGCCTGGGAGTAGAATTGCTTAATTACAATGTAAGTTCATCTTCAACTTTAGTAGATAAAGCTAGAAGTTTTCTAAACTGGTTGCATCAATTTTCCCTCCCACTAGTTAGTTATGAGATTTTCCATTGATCTACATTTTCACCAAGATGTGGCATTGTTAGACTTTTAGATTTTTGACAATCTGGTTTGTGTGTATCTCACTGTACTTTTGACATGCATTTATCTGATTACTAATGAAGTTGCACTTCGTTTCATATGTTTATTATAGATTTGGCTTTCCTCTTCTCATTTCCTTGTTAAAAGTTTTTGCCTAAAGGTTGTAGTGACTTCTTCACCACAGCCAGCTACCCAGAGGGAGAGAGTAGTGAGACCAGGAGGCTCAAGAACATGGTCTCAGGGGACATCAAGTTCACTTGGCATAACATACTACACAAAAACATTGTTCTCCATCCTACTTTAGTGAGTAACGACTGGGGTCTTAACAGGTCGCAAGCAGCCATCTAGATGCAATGATGGGTCTCTCCTCAACCAGAGCAAAGAAGAATGGAGAAAAGCAAAGATACATGGAAACAATTATTCCAAGGAGCTAGTAAACCATGCAATCCTCAGGCTATATGATCATGAGACCAGAAGAATTAGATGGTGCTAGCACTGTAAATCACTAGGAGGGGGATCAGTGCAGAAGATCCTGGATAGAGTGGGAGAACAATATGGAACTCAAAATCATAAAAAAGAAAAAAGACAAGGTTTGCTGGTCTGATAGAGTCTGGTGAGACCCCTGAGACTATGGGCCCTACTTACCCTTCAGGTCTGGAACTGAATTCAAACAATAGGCAGGCATATGGGGTATTTACATCAGGTAGATACACTCATGGGAGAACAGAAGGGCAGTGTGTGCACAGGGAGGCAGCTCTGAGGGTGGGAAGGACACAGGGAAGAGGTAACTATAGGAAGGAAGTGGGAAGAGACCTGTTACATTGTGGGGAATTTAAGTCAATTTCATGAAACAAAATGTGTATGAACTGCTGTATGGAGAATGAATTTGCTCTGTAAACTTTCACTGAATCACAATACAATTTTTAAAAAAATAAAATAAAAAGCTTTTACCTAAAAGAAGAGTGAAGAAAATCAAGTCATTTGGAAATAATTAGTCCAAAGATATGATGGACCATGAGGACCTCAGCCTTCATAACTCCAAGACCAGAAGAACTAGATGGTGCCTGGCTACCAATGCCAACCACTCAGAAAGAGATCAGAATTGGAGATTCAGGTCAGAGTAGGAGGGAAAATGTGGGAAAAAATTCAAAAACACAAAAATGACCAGAATTACTGGTGAGATAGAGACTGGTAGAACCCCCAAGACTATGGCCCCGCATTGTCCTTCAGGCCTAGAAATGTACTCACTTCTGTGGATTGGCTCTCAGGTCAACAGTTGAAAGACCTACATGCAGAACACCTACCCTAGGGAGATGCACCCACCTATCCTAGGAAGATACACCCCTTAGATCAGTCAGCCATGAAAAGTCAGAGGGGCAGCATTCACATAGAGGGAAATCTGGACAGACGAGAATGTGTAGATAAGAAGGGCACAGGGAGGGGGAAGTCACAGGGAGGAGAAGAGAGGAAAGGTTTTTATGGTTGGTGATTGTAATTGGGGCGTGAAATCAGATGTGCGTGAACTGTTGAATGCAAAACAAATCTGCTTTGTAAATTTGCACCCAAAGCTCAATATAAATAAATAAAAGGTTTTGCTCATTTTCAAGTTAGATTTTCTGGAGTTCCTTATGTACCCCAGTATAATATTTACAGATTATATATGATGAAAATATTTTCTGCCACGCTGGTTTACCTTTTCATGTCCTTAATAGCATATTTGAGAAACAAAAGCTTTTAATTTTAATATAGTCCAAATTTTTAGTGGCCAGTTTTTTTCAGAAGTGGATGACCTCATCCTTCTCCCTAGACTGTCTTCCTCTGGAAGCTCTGCTGAAACCTGTCCTCCATGGGTGACCCTGCTGGTATTTGAAATACCAGTGGCATAGCCTGCAGCCTCACAGCAACACACAGGCCACCATAGTACAGCAAACTGACAGACGAATGGTGGCACAGATAAGTGTGGCAAGAGCAATGCAGAAAGCATAAAAAGAAGATGGAAAGAACACACAGTCACTGCATCAAAAATAATTGGCTGATGTTCAACTATTTCAGGAGGTAATATATAATCGAGGACCAATGGTATTGATGGAATAAGTCAAAGCTACACTGAAGGAATTGGCAAGAAACAAGGCTTCAGGAATTGATGTAATACCCACTGAGATTTCAACAAATGGATGCAGTGTTGGAGGTGCTTATTCATCTATGTCAAGAAATTTGAAGACAGCTACCTGGCCAACTGACTGGAAGAGATCCATATTTGTGCCCATTCCAAAGAATGGTGATCCAACAGAATGTAGAAATTATCAAACAATGTCATTAATGTTACACACAAGTAAAATCTTGCTGAAGATAATTCAAAAAGGGTTGATAGCGTACTTCCAAAAATGCAATCTGGTTTCAGAAAAGAACTTAGAATAAGGAATATTATTGTTGATGTCAAATGAATCTTGGCTGAAAGCAAGGAATACCAGAAAGGTGTCTATCTGTGTTTTATTGACTATAGAAAAGCATTTGATTTTGTGGACCATAACGAATTATTGATAACATTGTGAAGAATGGGAATTCCAGAACAATTCATTGTTCTCATGATAAACCTGTACATAAACCAAGAAGCTATCTTTCGAACATAACAAGGGGATATTACATGATTTAAAATCAGGAAGAGTGTACGTCAGAATTGTATCCTTTCACCATACTTATTCAATCTATGTGCTGAGCAAATAATCCAAGAACATGAACTATATGAAGAAGAACACAGCATCCAGATTGGAGGAAGAACAATTAACAACCTGCAATATGCAGATGACACAACCTTGCTTGCGGGAACTGAATATAGATGAAGATCAAAGAACTACAGTCTTCAGAATGGATTACACCTTACCATAAAAGAAATGAAAATCCTCACAACTAGACAAATAAGCAACATCATGATAAATAGACAAAAGATTGAAGTTGTCAGGGCTTTTATTGTACTTGGATCCACAGTCAACACCCATGGAAACAGCAGTCAGGAAATCAGATGTCACATTGCACTGGGCAAATCTGATGCAAAAGACCTCTTTAAAATGTTAAGAAGCAAAGATGTCACTTTGAAGACAGATATGTCCAACCCAAGCCATGGTATTTTTCAATTGACTCATATGCATGTGAAAGACAGACAATGAATAAAGAAGACCAAAGAAGAACTGATATCTTTGAACTGTGGTGTTGGTGAAGACTACTGGAAATACTACGGACTGCCAGAAGAATGAACAAATCTGTCCGGACGAAGTGCAGCCACAGTGCTCCTTGGAAGCAAGAATGGCCAGACTTCGTGTCACCTACTTCAGTCCTGTTGTGAACAGGGACCATTCCCTGGACAAGGATATCATGCTTGGTAAAGTAGAGGGTCAGTGAAAAAGCAGACCCTCAATGAGATGGACTGACACAGTGGCTGCAATGATAAGCTCAAGCATAGCAAGGACTGTGAGGAAGGTGCAGGACCAGACAGTGTTTCGTTCTATTTTACATAGGGCCTCTATGAGTCAGAGATGACTCAATGGCACCTAACAAGAGCAACAACAAAGTCAAATTTGTCAGTTTTTCTTCTTATGGTTTTCTTTTTGCATTCTATTTAAGGAGTCTTTTCCTACTCTGGTGCAATGAAAATATTCTCTAATATTACTTCCTACGATCTGCATTATTTTTCCTATCACATTTAGGTCTACAATTCACCTGGATTGATATTTATGTATGGTATGATATAAGGTCAAATTTCCTTGTATTCCATGTGAATGAAAAGACTGCCATTGAACTACTCTGCAGTGCCATATTTTTCATGAATTAAGTTTTTTATATGGATTTTTCTTTTATAGCTCTCTTCTGTTCAAATTATCTTTTATCTCTTCTTCTAGCAATACTACCACACTGACTTAGTTGTTAGAGTTTTATAATACATCTCTATATGATAGAAAAATTCTTCCTTCCTAATTTTCTTCAGCAAAAGTTTATTGTTTTTCTGGCAACGTTGGAGTAACAGGAATCAGATTTAACTTCTTGTGGTAAACAACTGGAAAAGTAGACAAAATATGTGAAAAGACCATTTTCAGATTTGGAAAATAGTAACGGAAATAAATGAGACTCCAGCTTTCTGCCTGAAAGTACATTCTGGTGAAAGGACAGGGAGGGAAACCCTAGCAGTGAATTGAGGGAAAGAGATCAGAGTTCAGGCAGCTGAGAGTTATGGGGCAGATTTTAAGAGAGGAGAGAGCTATATCAATTAACCGCTTCAGAAATGTGCATGGGGTCCCTTTGAACTATGGCTAAATACTAAAATGGGCATGCCTAGGTTGAAACTCCATAAAAACAAAGATTGAGTAGGAACTGTGCACAGAATGGTTCAGAAATCACACAGGACCTAGATTGTACAAACAATACAAGGAATTTAGAACTAATTCTATTTATGCCTCTATCTCAAACCTATATGCAATTGTTTTAGTAAATTGTAATTCTGCATATTATTTTTAAACCTTCCAAAACATTGTTGTGTTTTTTTACCTCTACTACCTTTAATTCTTATATTCCTCCCAGTGTCTTCCTTTCCTTGATCATTTTGTGCTGATCTCCTCGTTATATATTGCCTTCCTGGTCACCCAAGTTAGTATGTGTCTACCCTGTAGCTTGTAGTTTACCCTTCTTTTCCCTCCCACCACTGATAACTATCAAAGAATACTTATTTTGGGGTGAAAATCTTTACCTGACTTTTTGCAATGGTGGTCTCATACAATATTTATCCTTTTGTGATTGACTAATTTCACTCAGCACAATGTTCTCTTGGTTCATCCACATTATGAGATGTTTCACAGTTCATTGTTGTGCTTTAATGTTGCATTAAGAAATTGTTTTTATATACTACTAATTATTATTTAAATTTACATACACATTTACCACTTTCTTTTCTATTCATTCCTTTGTGCTTTTCTAACCTTCCATGTGAAATCGTTTCATTTCTATCTGAAAAACAGCCTGGGGATTGGCTGTGATACACTGGTTTTGTTTGTAGGAGAAAGCTCTTTGTTTTGTTTTCATTCTTGAAGAAAACTTTCACTAGAAATAGAACTTTAGCTTGCAGTTACTTTCTTTCAGTCCATTGAAGATACCTTCCTACTATCTTCTGGATCCCATTGTTGGTATTGAGTAGTCAGCTATTGGTCTAACTGTCATGGTCTGGGTAGACATTTGTCTTCTATTCTTTAGAGATTTTTTGTTTTTTGTCTTTGGTTTTATGCAGTTTTGTTTAAATTTATCTAGGAGTGTGTTTCTTCCTTTTCTGCTTGAAATTTGTTGGGCTTCTTTGAATTGTCAAATTCTGGAAATTCTCAGCCATTGTCCCATCAAATATTGGATCTGCCACATTCTTTCTCCCCTCCTTCTGAAAACAAAAACCAAACTCACTGCCATCAAGTTGTATCTGACTCATAGTGACCCCTCCTCTTGTTTCCGAGGCAGTATCACTATGGATGTAGATTGCCCAACCTTCCTTCCAAAGAGTGGCTGGTGGGTTTGAACTGCCAGCCTTCTGGTTAGCAGTCAAATGCCTTAGGCGCAAGCCACCAGAGTTCCCTCTTCTTTAACATTTATTATAGTCAAGTTCTCTACCAAAAGTTTCAAGCTTAACTTTTGCCTACATAAAATAGTAAGATAGCTGTCTTATAGTCTGTGTCTTATATTTCCAACATAAGAAACTTGAATGCTATATTTCAGATTTCAGTTTGTTGCACCTTCTTCAGATTACTAGTCATAGATTTTCTTTTTATTATGAGCCTAATTGTTTCTAAATGTATGCAAAAAAATTGCTTCTAAATATTGTTTGTAAATGTAATTTGAAGCGTAGGATGATGTGAATTTCCTCCAGAGATTTTTTTTTTCTTTGTCAGGATACTAAGGGTTCTAACGCACTGCTGTTGAGTCAGATCTGACTCATAGCGACCCCTCATTGGGTTTCCGAGGCTGTATCACAATGGAAGTAGATTGCCCGACTTTCCTTCCAAGGAGTGACTGGTGGGTTTGAACCATCAGCCTTCTGGTTAGCAGTCAAATGCCTTAGGCACTATGCCACCAGAGCTCCCACTAAGTGTTCTAGAAAGTTCAAAACTTCAAGGTTTTCTTAGAAAGTAAGATGACATGAAGCCGTGTTGTAGTTTTCAGAGCTGTTTTAGTTTAAGCTTGTTTTTAGAGTCAATCCCTTTCATGTGCCAGTTTTACCTGTGTCCTTACCCTCCTTATTTCTTAGACTCCAACTTTTGGTCCCTGAGCCTTACAAAATCCTCAGCAGTTCTAATTCAGCCTCAAATTCTTCTTTCTAAATCAGTGTAAAATTGACACAAAAACTAGGCTCACATGGCTGAATTTCTCTCTATTATGGAATTTCAGCTCAGGAATTTCTCATATCTTCTAAGCAACAGGTGCTTTTTTTTTAGTACAATAATTTTATTTACAATGATAATGAGTGACCTCATTGAAATTATCTTATTCTTTTTTAACTGCATTTCATAGAACTTCTATAATAGTATTGAGTAGTATTAGTGATGGGAGCTCTGGTGGCATAGTGCCTGAGTCATCTGATGGCTAACCAGAAGGCTGGTGGTTCAAACCCACCAGCCACTCCTCAGAAGGAAGACTGGGCAGTCTACTTCCGTAGATGATACTGCCTCAGAAAC
>NW_006921889.1:834484-838486 GCF_000298275.1 Orycteropus afer afer
GCTTTTCTTTTTTTTTTTTAATTTTTATTGTGATTTGGGTGAAAGTTTACAGAGCAAATTTGTTTTCCATACAACAGCTCACATACACTTTGTCTCAACATTAACTGCAGTCTCCCACAATGCAACAGCTCCCCTCTCTCTTTCTCCCCAAAGTTGCCTCTTCCCTGTGTCCTTCCTTCCCACGCACTCCTGCCCCACCAAGCTGTCTCCCTGTGTATACACAGTCCTTCTATTCTCCCATGATTGATCTCTCCAAGGAGTGTATCTACCTAATGCAAATGTTCAGCTCATATGCCTGTCTTTTATTTGGCTGGAAGCCATAAGAGTGGGTTCAATTCCAGACCCGAAGGGCAGCTAGCGGCCACAGTGTCAGGGGTTTCACCAGGCTCTATCAGATGAGCAAATCTGGTCCTTTTCTCTTTTTTTATGATTTTGAGTTTTGTTTCACATTGTTCTCCCACTCAATCCAACATCCCCCTCCAAGAGGTTGTCAGTGGTAGCCAGGCACCATCTAGTTCTTTTGGTCTCATAATCATATAGACTGAGGATCACATGGTGTACCAGTCCTTTGGACTAATTGTTTCCGTGAATCTTTGGTTTTCTTCATTCTTCTTTGCTCTTGATGAGGAGAAACCATCATTGCATATAGATGGCTGCTTGCAAGATTTTAAGATCCCAGTTGCTACTCAACCAAGTAGGAAGTAGACCAAACATCTTTATTAGAAGAGAAGAAATGTCTGACCAATGATATCAGCTTAAACCTTAAGAAATTAGAAATATTTTTTTCAAGATCAAATTGAAAGTAAACGGAAGAAAGAAATAATAAAGACCAGAGTATGCAGTAGTGAAATAGAAAGCAGAAAAATCATTAGAGTTAAATCAGTAAAGCCAAAGGTTTATTCTTTATTAGTCCAAAGGAATAGTGGACCACACAAACCACAGCCTCCATGACCATGACACCAGATCTAGATTGTGCCTGGCTGCCACTGCTGACCACTCTGAAAGGGATCACATTAGGAGGTCCTGCATAGAATGGGAGGAAAATGTTAAACAAAACACAAAATAATTAAAAAAAAAAAAAAGGTTTACTGGTCTGATAGAGAGAGGCCCTGACACTATGTCCCTTAGACACCCTTCAAGCCAGGAACTGAACTCACCCTTGTGGTTTGCTTTCAATCAAACAATAAGCCTATAAGGTGAGCAATAACACCAGAGAGGTAGGCACTCCTTACAACAACCAACCACATGAGACCAAAAGAGCAGCATTTGCCCAGGGATAAAGCTCAGAAGGTAGGAAGGGCTAGGAAAGCATGATGAATAGAAATAGTAAACACAAAGAGGAAGTGGGAAGGGTGTTGTTACATTGTGGGAGTTATAAACAATGTCACAAAACAAAATGTGTATGAATTGTTGAATAAAAACCTGTTTATTCTTTAAAAATAACTTTCATTAAAATCACAATATAAAGTTATTAAAAAAAAAAAAAAAAAAAAGAAAAAAAAGTTTGTTCTTTGAGAAGCTGAATAAAATTTATAAACCTCTAGCCAGAGTGGAGGGGAGCTCTGGTGGCATAGTGCCTAAGGCATTTGACTGCTAACCAGAAGGCTTGGTGGCTCAAACCCACCAGCCACTCATTGGAAGGAAGATTGGGCAATGTACTTCCATAGTGATACCACCTTGGAAACCCAAAGAGTGGTCTCTGTGAGTCGGATTCAGCTGACGGCAATGAATTTGGCTTGCTTTTTTAGTTCTTAGCCAGAGTGGTAAAGGAAAAAGAGGGGACATAAATTCTAGATATTGATCTAGACTTAAGAAGGTCATATCACTACAGATAATACAGATATCAAGTTGGTAATAAGGGAATATTATGAACAACTTTATGTCAGTGAACTCTAAAATTTAGATGAATGGATAAATTGTTTGAAAGAGACAAACCTCATTCAAAAAGAAATGAATAGCCTAAGTAGTCCTATAGCTATCAAAGAAATTAAATTTGAAATTAAAATACCTTCCTGCAAACTCAAGGCATAATTGGTGTTTGTGTAAATGCCAATTTATACAATGTCTTTCAGAAAACTAAACAGAGTGGAACACTCTCATTCAGAGAGGCCAGAATTACCCTGATACTAAAACTAGATAAAAATGTTTTTAAAAATTATTCCTTATGAGCATGAGCACAAAAACCCTCAAAAAAGTATTAGCCAATCAAAAGAACAATGTATGAAAATATAATAATGTATCACAAGTGAGTTTTTTTTACATCTCAGGAATGACAGGTTAGTTTAACAGACAAAAATCATTTGCTGTCCTTCTGTATATTGTTGTTATTAATTGCTGTCCAGTCAGCTCTGACTCATAGTGATACCACGTGCAATTGAACAAAACGTTGCCCAGTCCTGCACCATGAGCATTGTTATGCTCGAGTCCTAACATTGTGTATTTTGAGTGCCTTGCAACCTAGAGGGCTTACTGTCTAGCACTATATTGGGCAACATTCTTTTATAATCCACAGAAGTTTCACTGACTAATTTTCAGAAATAGATCACCAAGCCTTTCTTCCTGGTCTGTTGCAGTCGGGAAGTTGTGCTGAACCCTGTCTTCCATGGGTGACTCTACATGTAGTTGAAATACCAGTGAAAATAGTCATGGCAAGGTCACAGGATACAAAATACATTCATTGTGTTTGTATATACTAGCAGTGAATAATCAAAAGCTGAAACAGAATTTCTGATATTTATAAATATTTTTAAGGTTACAAAAGCATCAAAAATATGAAATGCTTAGGGATAAATCTGACAAAAGACTTGTAGTATCATTGAAAAGTACAAGCCACCACAGTATGACAAACTGACAGATTGACTCAGAAAGAAATAAACCATATGATCATCTCATTCAATGAGGAAAAACATTTGGCAAAATCTAACATTCATTCTTGATTTAAAAAAAAAAAACTCAGTAACCAAGAACAGAAGGGAACTTCCTCAACCAGGTAAGAGGTATCTACGATAATTCTACAACTAACATTATACTTACTAGCAAAAATTGAATGCTAATAACAGGAAAAAGGCAAGAAGGGATATCCACTCTCATCAGTTATGGCTGACTTTCTGTTGGGAGATTTAGCCAACGCCATGAGGGAAAAACAAACAAACAAACAAACAAAACACCCAAAAGGCATTTGTACTTGGAAAAAGAAAATATAAAAATCCTTATTCACAAATGACACAATCACCTATTTAGAATGTCCTAAAAGGGTTCTGATAGTGTAGTGGGTAAGACATTTGGCTGCTAACCAGGTCAGTAGTTCAAACCCACCAGCTACTACACAGGAGGACGATGAGGCAAACTATTTCTGTAAAGATTTATAGGCTTGGAAACTCAATGGAGATTGCTATGAGTTGGAATCAATTTGATGGCAGTGGTTTTTTTTGGTTTTGATGTAATATACAAAAAACTACTAGATCGAATAAGTCATATCAAGGTCACAGAACACAAAATACATTCGTTGTGTTTGTATATACTAGCAATGAATAATCAAAAATTGAAATAGAATTTCTGATATTTATAAGTATTTTTTATATTTACAATAGCATCAAAAATATGAAATGCTTAGGGATAAATCTGACAAAAGACTTGTAGGGCCCATACACTGAAAACTACATTGTCGAGAGAAATTAAAGAAGACCTAAACGGATAAAGCATTACATTGCATTTGTGAAGAAGAGTCAATATAGTTAAAATATCAATTTTTTCAAAAATTGATATATATTGCAACATAATCTGGTAAAAACCTATCAGGTTTTTAGGTAGAAATTGATAAGCTTGTTCTAAATGATAAGGAAAAATAAAGCCAAAATAACTGAAGAAGAGTGTTAATGGTGGGAGATTTACATACCTGATTTCAAGACTTACTATTAAACTGCTATAATCAAGACAAGGTGGCATTGTTTCAAGTTAGACAAATAGATCATTGTAAAAGAATACAGACCCTGGAAATAGACC
>NW_006921889.1:841336-845550 GCF_000298275.1 Orycteropus afer afer
AGGCCATTCCCTAGAGAAGGATATCATGCTTGGTAAAGTGGAGGGTCAATGAAAAGGGGAAAGCCCTCAACAAGATGGACTTAAACAGTGGCTACAAGGATGGGCTCAGGTATAGCAAGGACTGTGGGACTGGCATAAGACCAGGCAGTGTTTTGTTCTGCTGTGCATAAGGTCACTATGAGTTAGAGATAACTCGATGGCACATAACAACAACTATTACCTTACCAAGCATGATGTCATTCTCCAGGAATTGATCCTTATTAGTAACATATCCAGAGTATATGAGATGAAATCTCACTATCTTCACTTTTGAGGAACACTCTAGCGGTACTTTGGCCAAGAGAGGTTTATTCAGTCTTCTAACAATCCATGGATATATTCTATTTTCTTTGCCAGCAACATGATTCAATTCTTTTTTGGTTTTCCTTATTCATTGGCCTGCTTTCACATGCATATGAGGTGATTGAAAATACCATGGCATGGATCAGGTGCACCTTAGTCTTTAAAGTGACACATTTGCTTTTTAACATTTTAATGAAGTCTTTTGTAGCAGATTTTCCCTATGCAGTACATCTTTTGAGTTCCTGACTGTTGCTTTCATGGATGTTGATTGTGGATCCAAGTAAAATGAAATGTTTGACCACTTCAATCTTTTCTCCACTGATCACGATTTTGGATGTTGATTCAGTTATGAGGATTTTTGTTTCCTTCATGTTGAGGTGTAATCCATACTGAAAGCTGTAGTCTTTGATCTTCATCAGTAAGTGCTTCAAGTCCTCTTCACTTTCAGCAAACAAGCTTGTGCCACCTGCATATCACAAGTTATTAATGAGTCTTCCTCCATAGTTCTTCACATAGTCCAGGTTCTTGATTATTTGGTCAAAATACAGACTGAATAAGTATGGTGAAAGGATAAAGCCCTGATACTCATCTTTCCTGATTTTAAACCTTCCAGTGTCCTCATGTTCTGTTCAAACAACTGCCTCTTGGCTTGTGTACAGGTTGTCCATGAGCACAATTAAGTGTTCTGAAATTCTCATTCTTTGCAATGTGACCCATAAATTGTTATGATCCACACAGTCAAATGCCTTTGATAGTCAGTAAAACACAGGTAAACATCTTTCTGGTATCCTTTCTTTCAGCCAAGATCCATCTGACATCAACAATGATATCCCTCATTCCACATCTTCTTCTGAATCCAGCATGCATTTCTGGAAGTATCCTGTCAACATACTGTTGCAATCATTTTTTAAATTATTCTCAGCAAAATTTTACTTTTGTGTGATGTTAATGATATTGTTCAATCATTTCCATTTTCTGTTGGATCACCTTTCTATGGAATGGGCAAAAATATGGATCTCTTCTAGTCGGTTGGCCAGGTAGCTGTCTTCCAAATTTCTTGGCATAGACAGAGAGTGCTCTCAGCTTTGAAACATCTCATGTGGTATTCTGTCAGTTCTTGGAGGCTTGTTTTTCACCAATGCCTTCAGTGCAGCTTGAACTTCTTCCTTCAGTACCATCAGTTCCTAATCATATGCTACCTCCTGATATGGTTGAACATTGACCAATTCTTTTTGGTACAGAGACTCTATGTATTCCTTCCATCTTCTTTAGATGCTTTCTCCATTGTTCAATATTTTTCCCATAGAATCCTTCAATATTGTAACTCAACTCTATAATTTTTCCTTCAGTTCTTTCAGCTTGAGAGATATTGAGTCTGTTCTTCCCTTTTGGTTTTCTAATTCCAAGTCTTTGCACACTTCATCATAATGCTTTACTTTGTCTTCTTGAGCTTCTTCTGTTCAGGTCTTTTACTTTGTCATTTCTTCCATTTTCTTTATGGAAAAACTAAGTCCCCTGCCCTTGTTCTGATGGATGATCCTGAGCTTCTCCTTCATCTCTTTCCAGAGATGTGGGCAATGTGATTCCTGTGTATTCTGTCTGGCCAGATTCACATGTATGTTTGTCATTTACATTGTTGAAAAAAGGTGTTTACAATGCATGAGTTGTTGTTGTTGTTGTTGTTGTTGTTGTTATGTGCCGTCGAGTCAGCCCTGACTCATAGCGACCCCTCCTTGGGTTTCCGAGGCAGTATCACTACGGAAGTAGATTGCCCCATCTTCCTTCCGAGGAGTGGCTGGTGGGTTTGAACCGCCAGCCTTCTGGTTAACAGTCAAGTGTCTTAGCCACTATGCTACCAGAGCTCATGAGTAGTTAGTCATGCAAAATTCTATCATGCCATCCCTGGCATCATTTCTATCACCAAGTCCACGTTTTCCAACTACTGACGCTGCTTTGTTTCCAACATTCACATTCCAATCACCAGTAATTGTCAATACATCTTGATTGCATGTTTGGTCAATTTCAGACCAAAGATGTTGAAGAAAACCTTCAATTTCCTCATGCTTGACATTTGGGTTTGGTGCATAAGTTTGAATAATACTTGTATTAACTGGTCTTCCTTGTAGGCTTATAGATATTATTCTATCACTGACAGCATTGTATCTCGGGATACATCTAGAAATGTTCTTTTTGGTGATGGATGTGATCCCGTTCCTCTTCAATTTGTCATTTCCTGTGTAGTACACTACATGATTGTTTGATTAAAAATAGTCAATACCAGTCCATTTCAACTCACTAATGACTAGGATATCAATCTTCATATGTTCCATTTCATTTTTTACAACTTCCAATTTTCCTTGATTCGTGTTTCATACATTCCACATTCTGATTATTAATGAACATTTGCAGTCATTTCTTATCATTTTAAGTCATACCACATCAACAAACAATAGTTCTGAAAGCTTTACATCCATGTTTTTAAGGTGAAATCTATCCCTCATCTGCCAATTTGTCATGCTGTGATGGCTTATGGGTTGCTGTGATGCTGGAAGCTATACCACCAGTATTTCAAATCCCACAGTGTCCCCCATGATGAACATGATTCAGTGGATCTTCCAGACTAATACAGACTGGAAAGAAGGATTGGGATCTACTTCTGAAAAAAATGGCAAATGAAAACATTTTGGATAGCAGCAGAACATTGTCTTATACAGTCCCAAATGATGAGCCCCTCTGGTTGGAAAGCACTCAAAATGAGGCAGAAAACATTACTTTGCCATTTTTATAAAAACCAAAAAATTGGTTATACTAAAAATAAAATTTCAAATTGTCAGCTCCAAGCTAAAATTTCAGAAAACACTAAGCAAATTATTTGTTGGTGAAAGAAGAATGGGAGGAAGAAATTTTGATGATAGAATGACAGATAGATAAATGATAGACAGATAGATAATCAAATCTCTAGAACTCCATCATCTCTCCCACAATTAAGAATGCTCTAAATGGACTTAGGAAGGTAGACATTTTGGGTTTGTATATAGTATTGCTTCTGAAATCTTCAGTTTAGCACCCTACAATTTTAGAATCTGAAAATTTTCAGCTCCACCCAATAGTATTTGTTGAGCATCTACTGTGTATCCAAACTTATAGTAGGTTTTGCCGAGAAAATCAAGGGAAAGTCTAAGTCAACATCAAAATGTCTATATATAAGAAGATCAAAATAATAAATTTTTGTGTATTTTTAAGTTTTGAACACTGAGTATTAAAGACAGCACTGAATTTCAGATTTTGCTACAATGTCTCAAGAAAAAAGAGAACTGAATTTCTCCTAATAAATATCTCCAGCCTAACAAGAGTTGATGGCATCTAACAACAACAAGGACAAAAGTTAACCTGGGATTTTAATTTTAATCTGGAATTGTTAGAAAACTCAATAAAAATATACTCCAATATACTACTTAAGGGAGCTCTGGTAGCATAGTGGCTAAGGCCCTTGACTGCTCACCAGATGGCTGGCAGTTCAAACCCATCAGCCACTCCTCAGAAGGAAGGTTGGGCAATCCTACTTCCATAGTGATAACTGCCTCGGAAACCCAAGGAGGGGTTGCTATGAGTCAGGGCTGACTCAACAGCACATAACAACAATAACAATACTACTTAAAGTATTTAGGAGTATAGAGCCCTATTGACTGATGCTAAAAATGTATCATTACTGTTAGTCAAAGGCTGAGGCATTGGACCAATCTCACCACTTGGTAAGTATCTCAGTCATTCTTAGGATTTCTATCAGGTGTGATTGTCTACACTTAATCTTAGTTTACTGCAAAATAAAAGCAGATAGACATAAAGCTCCTCTAATTTGTAGGTTGTTGTTG
>NW_006921889.1:846240-851083 GCF_000298275.1 Orycteropus afer afer
AGAAAATTGCTAGCCTTATCCCCTTGATTTCAGAGCTAATGAATTTATAGAGCTTAACCTCAGGTAGCAAGGAGATCTGGTGGTATAGTGGTTAAGGCTTTTGGTTGCTAACCAAAAAGTTAGTGGTTCAAACCCACCAGGCACTACACAGAAGAAAGATGGGGCAGTCTGCTTACATCAAGCCTTGGAAACCCAATGGGGATAACTATGAGTCAGAATCGATCTGATGACCATGACTCTGGTTTGTTTTTAACCTTAGGCAGCACCAAGAGGAACCTCACAAAGATGTTCTTCTGTATATTGAGAACATAGAAACCTACATCTAGACATCTCTCATCTCCCAACTTCAGGTAGGCCCTCAATAGTCTCAAGGCCTCTTCCTAAACCAAGGGTGATAGGTGAAAATGAAGACACATGAACATGTACGTGTAGGAAATGTGGGAAGGAGTGAAGAAAAGCAGGAAGACAATCACAGGCAATGACAAGAGAAGGGCAAAAAATCAATTGAGAGAGCTAGCTCACCTTTGGACTTGTAGGGCTTTTCCCTTCTGTGTGGTGCCTCATTCTCCCTGCATCCAGGTGGTGGCACTAGTGCTCTTTCTGCCTTACCCTGTGGGCAGCATTCAGCTTATCACCCTAAAATAGGAGGAACTCCAGGAGGTTAGAGGGAGAGATGAAAGAGTTTGGGGTGCCTCGTATTGGGTCTGTTGAAACAAAGCTTGCTGAAGGACCAGTCCGTAATAAGGCTGTACCATTCTGTAAGAAAGGGAAGTAAAAAAGAAGGAATGAGACTACAAAAGAACATAGCCTATGGGTGGCACATTCAGAGACTGAGCATGAAGAGCTAGTCCAATTTTTTAAGAAAGCTTTAAAGATAGTTGAATTAGACAATTTATATCCCAAATCATACAGATTATATCCACAGACACATAGGTCATTTTCTATCCTCACAAAATTCTAAAGCTCCAAAATACGTATAAACTTCCTCATTCTATTCTACAAGGTGCCTAGTTTTAGAGTTGGACAGAAACAAGAGTAGAGAGGCCTGCTGACTTAGACAAGGCCACCTAGCAAGTTAGTGATAAAGTTCCCTAGAGCCTTTAGGGGGTGAGTGGAGACATCTTCCAAACACCGAATGATGAAGACACAGATGTATGGCCTCTGCTGGACTCTTACTTGGAAGTTTTTCTAGTTAAGCTAAAAAATTCTCTAAATATGCTATCAGTGCTTTTGGATATATCTTTTGCAAATAAACATTTTTATATGTGTTTTTAAAACTCAAGACTCAAATGTACAGATTTGTCTAAATTGCAAAGTTACCATCTCAGGCATTCAAGTGGTTTGGGAAGAATTATCACTATTCTGGTTTATAAACATCAAGGTTTATAAGCATCATGGCCTATAAATAAGATAAGTAATGTTTTGAATACTTCTGTTTTTAGATCCCTCTGTTAAGCTACAGAGCAAGGATTTCAAATGAACACTATGGTGTAATTTACAAAACCATTAGTTTTGGAGATGCACTGGTTTCTAGTTCTTCCCTAGCCTCTGTAAGACTATGTGATTTTGAGTAAATCACTTAACCTTCCTGCATGCCAATCTCCTACTCTGCTGAAAAAAGATGAATTCATCTAGATTAATCTTAAAGCCTGTCCATCTCCATCTAACCATCATGATTGTACTGAAGGTCTCTTTGTAAGTAAATGTTCCTCAACCATAGGTTGCTTCTGGTCAGAGATTTGCCTCCTTCAAATAACTTAGCCTAAGACTAAAAGTCTGTACAAAAAACACCTAGGTGATTAGAAGTACCCCATCACCTTTGACTTTCTCTGTGATTTTCCTAAACTTGGTGGTTCAGGTCCTCCCAGAAGAAAAGCTTGACGATCTGCTTCTAAAAATTCAGCCTTTGAAAATCTATGGAGCACAGTTCAGCTCTGACACTCACAGGGTCACCATGAGTCAGAACCAACTGGATAGCAATTGGTTTTTATAACACACTGCTTCAGTATGTAAACCTAAACTTTGACCAGTGGTGGCTATGAGGCTGGTATATTTAACAGAGTGTGTTGCTTAAAAACTCACCATTTCTGTGGCTGTCTAAAACTCTGTTCTCAATTCTCAGTTTTCCCAGAGAAAACAAGGGCTGTAGTAGTCTTGGAATGAATGTCAAATCCAGGAATGAGTGTCATGTGAGATCTCACCACCTATCTGAATCAAGCATGACCAGATTGCATAGGTAGAGTGAAGGTGTGTCATTGTTAGCAAAAGTGACTTGGAGGTGGAGGGGCAGGCAGATGTTCATTAGTTTGGGGTAACAACATGCTAAGTGAATATAAGCTGGACTGTGTAATTGTGTTATTGGATTAACTGCTGTTGTTTTTGTTGGTGCTATTGATTCCAACTCAAAGCAGCTCCATGTGACAGAGTAGAATTGCTCCCATAGAGTTTCATAGCCTGTAATTTTCACTAGAGCAAATTGCCAGGTCCTTTCTATTGCAGAGCAACAAGTGAGTTTGAGCTGCTGATCTTTTAGTTAGCAGCTGAGCACTTCACTATTGTGTCACCTGAGCTCCTTCATTGGTCCCTATTTATTCTGGCAAAAGGCCATTCGGTCCTCAACAATTGAGTGCCATCTTATGTGTAGTAACACATAGATTTCCTTCCTACACAGCTTTGTGCTCTCAGGGACCACAGTTCACTGGTTAGTGTTGTTTAATGTTCATCCTGTCTAATCTTCTGACTTAATGTAGACTACATTTAGCCTAAAAATCTGATCCAAACATAGTTGGATATATCTCTGAAAATCAGATTCATCACATGAGCTCAAGTGAGTCGAGATTCACTAAAGGCTATCTATTAAGAGTTCTGTAGTATCTTCTCTCTTACAGGTGTTATATGAAAAGAAGTATTAAGAGAATAGAAACATACACTGACCTAATAAAGCTGAAGGGATCTGTAAAGGTGTTATTGCTTTAATTACAGGTTCATTGCAAGGTTCTTAGTGTAAATATTCTAATGCTGTTCACATTCAACTTTGGCCCCTTTTCCATAATTCACAAAAGAAACCATTTTCCTTTGAGATAGCTAAGTTATGGACAGAATGTTTACAAGCCTTTGATAATTTTCATTCTCTGGAACCCTAATAGAAGTGTCAATGGCTTATAGCAGGAAAGCAAGATAACTAATTGCTTCAAACTAACCCAGTGTTTTTTCTAAACCTAAATTGTGGTCAAGATTGTTGGGTTTGTGAGGTCTTGACTGCTAAGCAGAAGGCTGGCGGTTCGAACCCACCAGCCACTCCTCAAAAGGAAGATTGGGCAATCTACTTCCGTTGTGATACTGCCTCAGAAACCCAAGGACGGGTCGCTATGAGTCGGGTCTGACTCAACAGCACATAACAACAGCAACAACGGAAAAGTAATCTTCATACACTCGACTGGTGAAAGCAGATAAAATGTCAGTTGAAACAGAGAGAAAGGGCCCAGAGCCTGACAGGTTCTATCCTCTCCAGTCTTTCCTATTACCCACAGCTGCCCATGAGAGCCCTTGTGGAACCTACTGAGTGTGGCAGAAAACTACTGTTGTTCTTCTTAAGTGCCGACTCACAGCAACCCTATGTACAATAGAAGGAGACTCTGCCCAGTCCTGTGCTATCCTGACAATTGCAATGCTTGCATGCATTACTGCAGCTGCTGTGTCAGTCTATCTTGTTGAGAGCTTTCCTCTCTTTCACTGGCCCTCTACTTTACCAAATATGACATCCGTCTCCAGGGAATGGTCCCTTCTGAAAATATGACCCAAATACCTGAGACAAAGTCTGGCCGTTCTTGCTTCTAAGGAGCATTCTGGTTGTAGTCCTTCCAAAAACAAATTTGTTCATTCTTCTAGCAGTCCGTGGTATTTTCTGTGCTCTTCACCAACACCACGATTCAAACGCATCAGTTTGAAAACGACTCCTTACTCAAAAGTGCTTCCTTCCTTCTTCTGGACTCCTATTTTAGTCACGATGTCTAATATTCATTCCTTTACTCATTCAGCAAATGTTTGTTGAGTATCTACTGTGAGTACCTGACAATTATATATGGCTTAATTGTAACATTCATATAATTACCTTGAAATTATCTATTTAATTTTCTGCTTTCTTATACATTGTAGCTTCTTCCTTTGATCCAAAGATCCTACACAGAACTTAGACCACAAGGAGTATCTGCTTTTCCTATAAAGCCACATGGCTTGCTTCCTCAACTCTCTGCTCAAATGCCACCTTATTAGAGAAGCTCTCACTGACTATCCTACTTCAAATCATAATTCTTTCACCTTCTCTCTCTCTCTGTACCCTTAATCTTCTTTATACTTTTTCCATAACACTTATCACCACCTGATAAATTTACAAAGACACACACACACATATGTACATATGTACAAAAAATAAACCCATGGCTGTCAAGTTGATTCCAACCCATAGTGTCCTTAAAGGATAGAGTAGAACTTCCCCATAGATTTTCCAAGGCTATAAATCTACAGAAGCAATTACTACATCTTTCTCCCACAAAGTGGCTGATGGATTCAAGCTACCAACCTTTATGTTAGCAGCCGAGCACTTAACCACTGTGCATATAGATATGCACAGTGGTTAAGTGCTCACAGCCATATATATATATATATATGTTGTTGTTGTTATTTGCCATCGAGTCGGCCCGACTCATAGTGACCCCTCCTTGGGTTTCCGAGGCAGTATCACTACGGAAGTAAGAATGCCCAACCTTCCTTCCGAGGAGTGGCTGGTGGGTTTGAACCGCCAGCCTTCTGGTTAGCAGTCAAGTGCCTTAGCCACTATGCTACC
>NW_006921889.1:851254-852167 GCF_000298275.1 Orycteropus afer afer
ATATAAGCCCCTTGTTTATTCATTACTCTGTCCTCATTATCAAGAACAGTAGCTGACACTTCAGTTGGTGCTCAATAAATACTTGTTGAATGAATGGATGAATAAATGAAGTGAGTAGATATGACTATATATTGTTAACAATCTCAAAAGATAGTCATATTAAAATGTGTGTATGGCTTATGTCCTTCATTGGAATGACATTTTTTTGAGAGAAAATCCATATCTTATGGTTCTTTTTATCCTATACTTCTCTCTGTCTCCCTCTGTGCCAAGCACCACATCTTGTTACAGCAGATGTCTCATACATTTATTTAGCTGGCTGATCAAGGGGAAGGAAGGACTAATGATGCTGTTTGCACCAGAGGTGCATAAAAGAAACTGCAGCCCACCTTTGTGGCTCATGGCTGATCACAATCTGCTATCATCCCCAGGAGGACCGTGTGTGTCATGAGCTGAACTTAAAGGGAATACAACCCAAAGACTGACAGAGACAGAGAGAGATCCTTGATGAAAGCCAATAAAGAAAATTTCCCAAGAAAATGTCATAAAAACATCCTTTACCTTACTTTATGATTAGATACTGATGTTGGAGAGACAATTGGGGAAATTGGGAAACAGAATATATTATTAAGGTAAATGGCCATGTTTACAGCTGTAACCAGGAGGTTAACACCGTGTAATATGTCCATGTTCATTTACTTGAAGAATCCAGGTGTTAATAGTAATGAACTATGAGAATACTTTGCACATTATTTTTGCCCAGGTCCTGTTTACATGCCTGAAAACAGGCTTTATTGTTTTAGAGTAAGTAACTTTAGCTCTGCATTACTAAATCATTTCAAGCTTATATTTACCAAGGAGAAGCTCTGGTAGCATAGTGCCTAAGGCACTTGACTGCTAACCAGAAGGCTGG
>NW_006921889.1:853032-872961 GCF_000298275.1 Orycteropus afer afer
GTAGCTTCTGATGTTTTTCAATATTCCATTCACTATAATGATGGCGTTCCCTGGAAGCATAAACATCTGGAGCAGCCTGTCCAAACAGACTTTTGCAACCTCTTCCTCTTCTCTAACACTTTCACTGTCTTTCTATTGCCTAGAATATGAAGTCTATGCTCTTTAGCCTAATAGCCAAAGCTTCCTTTCTAAGCTTCTTCCTTCAGTCTCCAATACAAACTCCATGTTCCAGCTAGACTCATGCTCAGAGCTCTCCTAGCAAGTTAGGTCCATTTTGAACCCCTTACCTTTGTTCAATCCCTGCTCTTGAAATGCTTTTTTCTCTCCTCATCTACCCAAATTCTACTTACTGGCATTCCACAGCCCAACTAGAATTACCCTTGCCCATGAAGCTTTCTGTAAAAGAAACCCTTCCTCCTCTACGGCCTCACAGAGCCCCACTACTCTGTGTGGACCATGGACCTCCATCACCTGGGACCTTGCTGGAAATGCAGAAGCTCAGACACTACCTCAGACTACCTATTGGAACCTACATTTTAGCCAGATCCCTAGGGGAGTTGCGTGCACATCAAAGTCTGAGAGGCACTCAAACACACTGCTGTCAAGTCAGATCTGACTCATAGCAACCCCTCCTTGGGTTTCCGAGGTAACTCGATGGCACATAACAACAACAAATCACTATGGAAGTAGATTGCTCAACCTTCTGTCCAAGAAGGGGCTGGTGGGTTTGAACCCCTAGCCTTCTGGTTAGCAGTCAAATGCTTTAGGTACTATGCCACCAGAGCTCCCCTGAGAGGCCCTACTACCCTGCTTTACTGAGGCTCCTTTGTCTCTTCTACACTGCCTTAATGGCATCTGTTACTCTGCTGCCCTGAACTGTTCAATTTCTGAATGTGACATTACACTTTTTGTAAATATATTTACAGTTCCTCAACCTCTTTCAGAGCAAATTATGAGCCAATTAACAACTGTAAATTGAACATCTATGTACTGAGACACTGACCCCTGGGAACTTAAAATCTCACACAAAATTTCCTAGTGTTAGAAAACATGTTACAGGACACATCATATGGTATTTAAACCTATCACTTAAAGAGAGGACCGAGGATAGAGGGAGAGGAGGCGGAAGGAAGGGCCACTCCCATCCTCTGGACCATTCTGTGAGACATCTGAGTTAGGCAAGAAGGTTCCACAGCAGCATCCTGAGAGCTGGCAATGAAGTGGGCAGGGGTCTCGTCCATCAGCAAAGCTTTGATGAACAGAATATTAAACAGAACAGAACCTTCGATAAACCAAACAGCTCTGGTCTGTGGCCTCAGAGGGACATCCTCTGTCCTCCAGATGTATATTCGCCGACAGCATGGGAGTCAAGGCCTTCAGAGAAAGGAACAGGGAGTAACCAGGGAAGGCCTATATTCTTTAATGCCCCAGAGGAAGCCTCAGAAACTTGTTCATTTGACAGATGCCAAAGACATTCTTAAGGTGGTTAAGCATGGGGGAGGAAAGATGATGGAGGAATACAGTTCACCAGCAATGTTCAAGAATAATCTCCCTCTGTGTACATGTGTGCTTTTCTCAATTTGGGTTGTGGAAATAACTTCAAACATTCAAGAAAGCTGCAAGAATGTCCCCTATTGAGGGTTGGCAGACAATGGTCCTGTAAGTGTATTTGTCTGATCTGAATTCCCAGGTGTATAGTAGAGCTGACAAGGGACAATGTTGTAGTCATTTCTTAGTCACAGCCAGCTACCCAGAGGGACTGAGTAGTTGAATCTGTGGGCTCAGGACCACAGCCACAGGAGACATCAAGCTCAATTGGCATAACATACTACACAAAACATTGTTCCACCTCCTACTTTGGTGAATACCAACTAAAAGCTTGCAAGCAGCCATCTAGATGCAATGATGGGGCTCTCCTCAACCAGAGCAAAGAAGAATGAAGAAAACCAAAGATTCATGGAAACAATTAGTCCTAGTGACTGGTACACTATGCGATCTGCAGCCTATACAACTATGAGACCAGAAGAACTAGATGGTGCCCGGCTACCACTGTCAACCACTCAGAGGCGGATCTATGTAGGAGATCCTGGATAGAGAGGGAGAACAATGTGGAACAAAACTCAAAATTATTTGGGGAAAAAAAGGAGGGGGGGGCAGGTTTGCTGGTCTGATAGAGCCTGATGGAACCACTGAGGCAATGGTCCATGGCTGCCCTTCAGGTCTGGAATTGAACCCACTCCTGTGGCTTCCAGCCAAACAAAAGACAGGCATATGAGTTGAACATTTACCTGAGGTAGATACATTCCTTAGAGAGAACAATCATGGAAGAAAGAAGGGCTGCTTATGCACAGGGAGACAGCTTAGGGGGCAGGAGGGCATGGGGGGATGGACACAGGGAAGAGGGAACTATCAGGAAGAAGTGGGAGGGGAGTTGTTGCATTGTGGTAAATTGCAGTCAATGTCATGAGACAAAGTGTATGTGAACTGCTGTATGGAAAGTGAATTTGCTCTGTAAATTTTCACCCAAATCACAATTAAATAAATAAATGAATGAAAATAATCTAATGAGAATGGAATGGAACAGAATAATAATATAAAAAAAGTAATGTCCCCTATTGAAACATACTGCCTCATTGGCTTTGTCAGTTGTTCTCTTCTCTCTCTCTCTCCTTCTGTCCCTTTCTCCTTCTTCCTCTGTCCTCTGTTTGTGTCTATTTAGTTACAAATATTTTTTTAACCATTTGAGAGTGAGTTGCATATATCATGTCCCTTTATCTGTAAATACTTTAGCATATATTTCTAAGAATTTAGACATTCTCTTACATAACTGCTATAGTTACTGTAGTCATAAAGTTTAAGGAGCTCTGGTGGCATACTGCCTAAGGCATTTGACTGCTAATGAAAAGATTGCACGTTCAAACTCACTGGCCACTCTGTGGAAGGAAGACAGGGCAATCTACTTCACTAAAGATCTACCACCTTGGAAACCCAGAGGGGGTTGCTATGAGTTGGAATCAACTCGATGGAACTGAGGGTTTTTTTGTTTTGTTTTGTTTTGGTTTGGTTTTGGTTTAATTCCCATAGCTTTCTCATGGTGACTGCATCCTTCTTGGCCTTGTTTGACCATTAGGGTGACTGCTTCTTATTTGATTACTATCACTAGAGTTCATCTCATGTTCTGACTCTTACGTGTTTTTCAGCATGATTTACTGCTGTGAGTAGAAATTCTTTGATATTACACAAAGCTTTTCCTACAAGTTCTTGGCTCTGCTGTGTTCCCCAGTTATTCCCTCTAACAGACTGACCCTAATAACCCAGAGCCTGGGGGTGGACACTAAAAGCTTTTACTGGTTGAAGCATTTAATCGGGAATCCACCTCACTATTCTCAGAGAGAAATCAGATAATATATTTAAGGAAAAGATCAAGCCGTTTTTATTATGGGCTGTGTCAGGCTTTTGGCTACACTTCTGAATTATTGTCTCTTAACAACTGCAAGAGATGAAGGAGAAAAGCAAGAATTGAGGTCACACTCTTTAATATACAAATAAACTGTTTTTCAAATTATCAAAATAGCACTTCCCACGTATATATTGTAATTACAAATATAATTGAGCTAAGCCATGATAGGTCCTTCCAAAACAGAAAATGTCTAGTACACAGAAAAATCAAATCGTCAATGTAATCAGTAGGGCATCTCATACCAGATTTGGCTGAAGGGAACTTCACGAATCTCTTTGATCCCATTACATTTGTGTCATTTTTTATATATAAGCTTCAGTGTCATCTACCCCAAAATTATTTTTTACTCTTTTTTTTTCATGTACTCATCCCTGTGATTCATAAAACAATTGCTGCACAAAATGTCTTCTAACAATATTAAATTGGTCCCAGGTGAGATTTTATCATTTTGGGATGTTAGAACTAAATTCTAATTATAATCTCATGCATGAGTGAAGACCTAGAACTTGGGAAGGATTTGTTCTAACACTGATCAGAGTAAAACATCTAAATTTACATAACAGTTAATGGACTTTGAGTAAACAGAGATTCTTCCCACTACCACCATTAGACTGCCAAAGAGATGACTTTTGCTAAATCAAATAGCCTTTATAAAGGATTTAACTAACTTGTTTAGTAAATGTTTCACCAAGACTCAATCTTTGAACTTTTTTCTGTCTCTACTTGCTTCCTTAGTCAGCATATCTAGTCTCATGGCTTTAAATGCCATCTGCATGCTGATGATTCCCAAATTTACATCAACAGCCCATTCTCTCATGAACTCCTGAACCATATAGCAAACTCTCTATTTGACATGTACACTTGGCTGTCTAATAGGCGCCTCAAACTCAATAGGTTCAAATCAAGCTCCCAGCATTATCTTCCAAACAACCAAATGATGGCATCTTCTCCATCTCAATAAATAACAACTTCGTTATTCTAGTAGCACAGGCTGAAATCCTTTGTGCCATCATGAATCTCATTATTTCTTTCATATCCTTCATCAGGCCTATCGGAATATCCTGCTATCTTTATCTTCAAAGTATGTTTAGAAATTGGCAATTTCTCACCGCTGTACTTAACTGCTAACCAGAAGCCTGGAGGTTCAAATCCACCAGCCACTTCTTGGAAGGAAGACTGGGCAATCTACTTCCTTAGAAATTTGTTGCTGTTGTTGTTGTTATGTGCCGTCGAGTGGACCTGACTCATAGGAGACCCCTCCTTGGGTTGTTTTTTTCTGGTACTTCTAACTCTCCAGGGAAGCCACTATTATCTCTCATTTAGATTACTGTAATGGTTTCTAAATTGATCTAACTTATTCTTCCCTGGCATATCCCTGTGACCTTTTCTCAAAAAAAGAAGCCAAGGTGATCTCTTCAAAATCTAAGTCAGAACTCTTTTTGGACTCATGATATAGTAACTGATATTGACTTACCCGCTTGTTGTAAACATTGATAAAACTGGACAAAATATATAAAATTAGAGTTTATAGTCAGAAATTAGGAGCTCTGATAGCATAGTGCCTAAGGCACTTGACTGCTAACCAGAAGACTGGTGGTTCAAACCCACCAGCCACTCCTTGGAAGGAAGGTTGGGCAATCTACTTTTGTAGTGATACTGCCTCGGAAACCCAAGAAGGGGTCGCTATGAGCCAGGTCCGACTCGGCGATGCACAACAACAACAACGACAGTCAGAAATTGGACAGACATCAACACAGGACTATAACCTTTGAGAGAAGAGAACCACATAAGGTGAGACTCATTTTTTTCCTGAGAGCACTTTTCAAAGAATGGTAGTTTGCTGGCAATAGAAACCAAGGTGTGAGTTCAGGATTGCCAAGGTGACTAGGATTGCAGAGGGTGATCAAGGAGATGAAATATTCAGAGAAAAGGAGCCTCAAGAAGCTGCATGGCAATTCTTCTTGGGATCTTGGGTGAATCTTGAGCTGCATGTGTATAGAGAAAGATTACATGAGATCTAAGAGAAAATAACTTCTGAGATGCTCTTGCTGTTGTTGATATACAGTTCCAACTCATGGCAGCCCTATGTACAACAGGATGAAACACTGCCTGATCCTGTGCCATCCTCACAATTGTTGCTATCATTGAGCCCATTATTGCAGTCTGTGTCAATCCATCTTATTGAAGGTCTTCCCCTTTATTGCTGACCTTCTCCTTTAACAAGCATGATCTCCTTCTCCAGGAACTGATCCCTTTTGACAACATGACCAAAGTGAGATGAGGTCTGGCCATTCTCACCACTAAGGAGCATTTTGAATGCACTTCTTCTAAGACAAATTTGTTCATTCTTTTGGCAACCAAACCAAAAACCAAACTCACTGCCGTGGAGTTGGATCCAACTCATAGCGAATCCTGCTTGGGTTTCCGAGGCAGTATCACTATGGAAGTAGCTTGCCCAACCTTCCTTCCTTCTGAGGAATGGCTCATGGGTTTGAACGACGAGCCCTCTGGTTAGCAGTCCATGGTACTTTCAACATTCTTCACCAACACCACAATTCAAAACATCGACTGCTCTGTGAACCTCCTTATTTATTGTGCAGCTGTCACATGCATATGAGGCTATTTGAAAAGACCATGCTTTGGCCAGGAATAGCTTAGGCTTCAAAGTGACATATTTGGTGGGTATAGCTCATGGTAGAGCATTTGACTGCAAAGTGACATTTTTGTTGTTTAACACTGTACAGTGGTCTTTTGCAGCAGATTGCCAAGTGCAATACCCCATCTGATTTCTTGACTGATGCTTCAATGGGTGTTAATTGCAGTTCTGAGTAAAATGAATTCCCTGACAACTTCAAACATTTCTCCAATTATCACGATGTTACTTATTGGTCCAGTTGTCTTCCTCCAATATTGATGCTGCAATCTTCTTCATATAGTCCACTTTCTCAGATTACTTGCTCAGCGTACAGATGGAATAAGCATGGTAAAAGGACACACCTCTGAAGCACATCTTTCCTGAGATTAAAAGGTGTCTCATTCATAGTCAAAAAGAACATTCTAAGATCCGTCCTGAAGTACAATGCTGTCAGTGACAGGATAGCATCCATATACCTACAAGGAAGATCAGTTCATACTAATTATTGTTTAAATTAACACACAAACAACTAAAGCCAAATGTGAGGAAACTGAAATTTTTACCAACTTCTTCAGTCTGAAATTGACCAAACATGCAATCAAGATGCATTGATAATTATTGGTGATTGGAATGTAAAAGTTGAAAGAAGAAGAAGCATTGGTAGTTGGAAAATATTGCCATGGTGATAGAAATAACACCAAATACTTCATGATATAATTTTCTAAGACCAATGACTTATTCATGGCAAATACCCTTTTTCAACAACATAAAGGGTGACAATATACATGGACCTCGCTAGGTGAAACACACAGGAATCAAATTGACTACATTTGTTGAAAGAGACAATGGGGAAGTTCAATATCATCAATCAGAACAAGCTGAGGGGCCGATTGTGGAACAGACCATCAATTGCTCATATGTAAGTTCAAATTGAAGCTGAAGAAAATTAAAATAAGTCCATAAGAGCCAAAATATGACCTTGATTATATCCCACCTGAATTTAGAGACCACCTAAAGAATAGATTTGATGCATTTAACACCAATGACCAAGGACTAAAGGAGATATGGGATGACATCAAGGACATCATACACAAAGAAAGCAAAAGGTCATTTAAAAGACAGGAAAGGAAGAGAAGACCAAAATGGATGTGAGAAGAGACTCTTAAACTTGCTCTTGAATGTAGAGTAAATCAAGGGAATGGAAGCAATGTTCAAATAAAAGAGCTGAACAGAAGATTTCAAAGGATGGCTCAAGAAGACAAAGTAAAGTATAATAATGAAATGTGCAAAGACTTGGAATTAGAAAACCAAGATGGAAAAACTCTCAAGCAGAAAGAACTGAAGAAAAAAAATTAAACTTCAAATTGCAGTACTGAAGGATTCTATGGGCAAAATATTGAATGATGTGGGAAACATTAAGAAAAGATGTAAGAAATACACAGAGTCACTGTACCAAGAAGAATTGTTCCACATTCAACCATTTCATAAGGTAGCATACAATCAAGAACCAGTGATATTCAAGGAAGAAGTCCAACCTGCACCGAAGGAATTGACAATAAACAAGGCTCCAGGAATTGATGGAATACCCACTGAGATGGTTCAACAAGCAGATGCAGAGCTAGAGATGTTTACGCATATATGCCAAGAAATTGGGAAGACAACTGCCTAGCCAACCATCTGGAAAAGATCCATATCTGTGCCCATCCAAGAAAGGTGATCCAACAGAACGTGGAAAATTATCAAATACTATCATTACTATCACACACTAGTAAAATTTTGCTGAAGATAATTCAAAAATGGTTGCAGCAGTATCTTGACAGGGAATTGCCCAAAATTCAGACTGGATTCAGAAGAGAACACGGAATCAGGGATATCATTGCTGATGTCAGATGGATCTTAGTTGAAAGCAAAGACCAGAAAGATGTTTACCTGGGTTTTATTGACTATGTAAATGCAATCAACTGTGTAGATCATAACTGTGAAGATAAAATTATGGATAACATTACCAAGAATGGGATTCCAGAACATTGGATTATGCTTATGAGGAACCAGTACACAGACCTGCCATTGAAACAGAACAAGGGGATACTGCATGGTTTAAAATCAGGAAGTGTGTGCATCAGAATTGCATCCTTACACCAAATTTATTTAATCTGTAGGCTGAGCAAATAATCTGGGAAGCTGAACTATATGAAGAAGAATGCATAATCAGGATTGGGGGAAGACTCATTTACAATCCATGACATGCAGATGGCACAATCTTGCTTGCTGAAAGTGAAGAAGATTTGAAGCTCTTACTGAAGAAGATCAAAGACTACAGTCTTCATTATGGATTCCATCTCAAGATAAAGAAAACAAAAATCTTCACAACTGGACCAACAAGCAATATCACAATTCAGGGAAAAAAGATTGAAGTTGTCAAAGATTTCATTTTATTTGGACACACAATCAACATCCATGGAAGCAGCAGTCAATAAATCAGATGATGTACTGCACTGGGCAAATCCTCTGCAAAAGACCTCTTTAAAGTGTTAAGAAGCAAAGATGTCACTTTGAAGACTAAGGGGCTTCTGATCCAATCATGGCATTTTCAATAGCCTAATATGCATGTGAAAGCTGGACAATGAATAAGGAAGACCAAAGGAAAATTGATGCCTTTGAATGGTGGTGTTGGAGAAGAAGAATGAAAATACCACGAACTGACAGAAGTAGATCACCCAATCTTCCTTCCAAGGAGTGGCTGGGGGGTTTGAACCACCAGCCTCCTGGTTAGCAGTCAAGTGCCTCAGGCACTATGCTACCAGGGCTCCCACCCTGTGCAATAGGACCTCTGATTTCTTGATTGCTGCTTCTGTGGGTGTTGATTGTGGATTCAAGTAAAATGAAAACCCTGACAACTTCAAACTTTTCTCCATTTATCATGATGTTGCTTATTGGTCCAGTTGTGAGGACTTTCATTTTCTTTATGTTAAATTGTAATCCCTAATGAAGACTATAGTCTTTGATCTTCATAAGTAAGAGCTTCAAGTCATCTTCGCTTTCACCAAGCAAGGTTGTATCATCTGCATATTGCAGGCTGTTAATGAGTCTTCCTCCAATTCTGATGCTATGTTCTTCGTATAGTCCAGCTTCCCAGATTATTTACTCAGCATACAGATTGAATAAGTATAGTAAAAGGATACAACCCTGATGCATACCCTTCCTGATTTTAAACCACATAGTATCCCCTTGTTTTGTTCAAAGAGCCTCTTGGTCTATATACAGTTTTCTCATGAGCACAATTAAGTGTTCTGGCTGGAATTCCCATTCTTCTCAATATTATCCATAATTTGTTATGATCCACATAGTCGAAGGCTTTTGCATAGTCAATAAAACACAAGTAAACATCTTTCTGGTATTCTTTGCTTTCAGCCAAGATCCATCTGACATCAACAATGAAATCCCTCGTTCCATATCCTCTTCTGAATCCAGCTTGCATTTCTGAAAGTTCCCTGTCAATATGCTGCTACAGCCAGTTTTTAGTTTTCTTCAACAACATTTTACGTGCATGTAATATTAATGATATTGTTTGATAATTCCCATATTCTGTTGGATCACCTTCCTATGGAATGAGCACAAATATGGATCTTTTAATGTAGGTTGGCCAGGTAGCTGTCTTCCCAATTTCTTGGCATAAATGAGTACATTCCTCCAGTGCTACATCTGTTTGTTGAAAGGCTTCAATGGGTACAAAATTCTTATTTTTGCCTATTGATTTAAATTTGCCCAACATATCAGAGGAAGAATATCTTCGAATGTGAGGAAATTCTAATATACCCCATGAGGAAATGGTGAACCATTTTAATTGTAGTTGAATATCTGATCCATGATCCATGACCTGATCACTTTCTTGGTTTTTGTTTTTTATTTTTGTTTTTGAGTTTTCATCTGGCAACATAGGCTTGGGGTCTACATTTAGTGTTGTTGAAAATTTCCTTAAAATTGACTCTTTGCCAGCTATAACTTTGATAAATGCTAACATGGTTGTATCTTACAAACCACCATCAATATGAAATTTACTAACTCAGATCACTAAAGTCCCAATGTAGTAGACTGCTGCTTCAAACAAATGTTAAAAACATTCATAGCTTCAATCTCACACTCACTCACTCACTGCCATCGAGTTGCAATCTACACATTTTTAATCATAACCAGCCATTTCACGGGATTTTATATTGTCTACAAACAGACAGGGAGGTATTGATTGTCCAACTATTAGAGAAAAGCGCCAAAGAACAAGTTCTGCTGATAGTGGATTTTTTCAACATTTACAGATCCATTCAGGCTGGTATAGAGGGATGTCAGATCAAATCCCTGCCTCCTCTACCTCTTAGCTCTGGAATCTTAGAAAATTTACTTCACCTCTCTAAGTTTCAGGTTTTTGCCTGAAAAATGAAAAGAACAGTAATAGTACCAACCTCACAGAATTGTTATGATAATTACATGATAATATATGTACAAAGGACTTGACACAACAAATGCTTAGTAAATGTTGACCACTATCAACACCATTATCACCCTTTGTTTCAACAAGCCATTTGAACTTTCTTTATCTTCTCTGAATCATCTAGCATTTATTCTTTACTGAGGTTTGCACCCCAAGATCTGAAACAGTGTTTCTCAACTCTTTTAACCCCATCTATGAGCATAAAATATCATGCAATGCACCTCAAATATGCTACCATCAGCCTCATTGAAAATACTCTTAGCTAATGGATATTTCTTTTGAAATTGAATTGGGTTTTGTAGGTAGTATTATGAGATTGTTGTTGTTGCTGTTGTTATGTGCTGTCGATTCAGACCCGACTCATAGTGACCGCTCCTTGGGTTTCTGAGGCAGTATCACTACAGAAGTAGATTGCCCCATCTTCCTTCCAAGGAGTGGCTGGTGGGTTTGAACCGCCAGCCTTCCTCCAAGCCTTCATGGTCCTGCTACTCTATCCAATACTGCTTCCCTGCAGCACCTGCATCTTCCTGTGTCCTCAGGAGTTCACTGGAGGTGACCTATAAGCAAACCAGTAACTGTAACATAATTTTTAGAGTTTTCCAAATGCATGCATTAGAAGCATACTGCCTCAGAAACCTAAGGAGGGGTCACTATGAGTTGGGTCCAACTCGAGGGTACATTACAACAACAACAACAACTAGATCCAACTTGGGATGGAGGGCAGATATCCCACCATGTGATTCTTCTGCTGTCTTTCTGTCCTCAACTCAGTAAAACACCTTTCACTCACTCAGTCCTCCTACTCACTGGAACATTCTCTTTTGCTCATTATCACCACACCTGCTCACATCCTCCACCATTGTCCCCACACCCATGAAAAATTCATTGCTTCAAAAATAGGATTTCAATGAACTATTTTAAGAGTAAATAGTAGATCAGACTATTTCACACTAAAAAGAATAAATGACTATTTGCTCCATGTGCTAGCTCACTCTGTTTCCTGCTCTATATCTGGCAATTCACTTTCCCTTAGTGTGGTAATAAAAGTGTGAGGAGTATCAAGAAATGTCAGTGTCCTCCCAGAAGATCTACATTAAAATCTTGAGTTAGTCATCCCTAAGGGCTACATTCCCAAAGGTGAAATTTCCATGTGACTTGCTTGTGTGTGTGTTTAGAGTGAGGAGAAGTGGAGTTTGTCTCAATGTGAACAATTGCCTCTTACATAGCTCTTTGGAAAGTAGGAATTTTTGCATATTGAGTGGTCTTAGAATAGCACCTATCTATGAAAAGAAAATTTCAAATCTGATACATGTATTGCTGAGGCATATAAATGGTCCTCTGCAAATATATACGTATCCTTTTTACAGTAGGTAGCTTATGTAAGGGAGAGACATAATTTAAAATGAAAAGTATGGAATGATTATGAAGTTTCAAGGTGGATTCTTAAGCTGTTGGCATCTTTGAGAAATAAAGCCTCATCCAAGATGATTTGGAAGATGAATCAGAGGTTAAAGAACACTACACAAATACTTCTGCTGTCTAAAGCTAAATTGCTTTTGGGCATCCTTCCATCTTTAAAGAGTCAGGAGACAAGATTAATGTTTGTTTGACATTCTAGCCATTAGGTATAAAGTTTAGTCTTCAGTGAGGAAAGGGAATCACTTGTAGTTTCAAAAATGGGGGACAGAAAGCCTTCAGCTAAGGAAGGAAAAGTTTAGACTAGATATTAGGAAAAAGAATGTTCTTATGAACAAGAGCCACAGAGTGTAGGAGTAGGTTCCCAAAAGAGGTCAAAGGAGTGTCTGTGCAAAAAAACAGAATGGTTTCATTAAGCTGTTATATGAACATAAGGAAGGCTTGGAAAATGCAAGTTGGGGCAAAGTCTTGTAATTTCTATGGTCTAATAGATCAGAAGGCTGGACCACTCAACAAGCCATATTCAAGGTCATAGGGAAAAGAAATAAGTTCTGGAAAATGAGAGTCTACTAATATGCACTATGGAGACTGAAGAATCTCCTCTCTCATGCTGACATCTGAAAAGTCTTTCAGAAATCCACTAAGATAAGCATATCAGGTCAGAGGAGAAACAGTCAAAGGTGATCATAGAAACCCAGAACTTCAGATAATTTCAAACAGATGTACATATGCATTTTAAGTTCCTGAAGTCTGGGAGCAGAACAACATTTTATGAAATGACAGATCATTTCATAGGAAGGTATTTGGCTATTAACCAAAAGGTCAATGGCTTGAACCCACCAGGCACTCTTTGGAAGAAAGATGAGGCTGTCCTCTTCTGTAAAGATTTACCACCTTGGGGACCCAGTGAGGGTTGCTATGAGTCAGAATTGCAGAATTGACTAGATGGCAGTGAGTTTGTTTGTTTTGTTTTGTTTTGTTTTGTTTTGTTTTGTTTATATTCATATTAGGTTAGCTTTTCCAGTGATATAAAAATCTTCAAGAAAGACCTCTAAAGCTCCAGTGTAACCTCCAACAGTGACAGTGACACACTATGCTCCTATCTCCAGACTTATAATAACATCTTCCATTAAAGTTAACAAAAGTCATTTCAAACTGTTCTTCTAAAACTTCAAACAAAGCTACAAAACTAGGGTCTTCTCCTCAGACCAAAAAGTCTAGCTTTTGTTTTTGAGCTTTAAAAATTGAGTGAAACAACTTCTTACATGTTGGTCAAATGATAAGTTCTAAAATGAAAACTTTATTCAACCAGCCATTTATATTGACCCAGCTCTTAGCATCTAACTTGACATATTTTTAGCAAATAAATCTATTATTTTTGCATTGTGGTTATATGTATTTATGGTTACAGTGGTTTTACAAGGCCAAAAAAAAAGTGAAGGTGTATGATGAGCAATCTGAGAAATCTATCACACCATTAATAAGCAGAGTTGATTTGGTTCATCTGGCTTGTCAAGTCCATGGTACTTCCATCCTCACCTCTCTCCATGTTTCCCTATCACACTATTTTTTGTTGCCTTTTTTTTTTTTTTTTTAATGGAGATATGGATCAACTAAATAACAAATACAGGTTGTTTTGTAGGAAAATCTTTCCAAGCAAAGGGCCCAGGGAGTGGAGAAGAGACAGAAGTAATGACCAGTGTTCCTGGTGATGGGAAGGTGGAACTACAGGCTGGCTCTTCTTGCTTCCAAGGAGCATTCTGGCTGCACTTCTTCCAGGATAGATTTGTTCAATCTTCTGGCAGTCCAAGGTATTTTCAATATTGTTAATCAGCACCACAATCCAAAGGCATCAATTCTTCTTTGGTCTTCCTTACTCATTGTCGAGCTTTCACATGCATATGGGTGATTGGAAATACCATGGTTTGGATCAGGCGCACCTTAGTCTTAAAAGTGACATCTTTGCTTCTTAATATTTTGGAAATATTTTGCAGCACATTTACCCAGCACAATCCAATGTCTCAATTTCTTAACTGCTGCTTCCATGGATGTTGATTGTAGATCCAAGTAAAATAAAATACCTGACAACTTCAATCTTTGTTCTCATTTATCATAATGTTGCTTATAGGTCCAGTTGTGAGAATTTTCATTTTCCTTATGTTATGGTGTAATCCATACAGAAGACTGTGGTCTTTGATCCTCATCAGTAAGTGCTTCAATTTATCTTCACTTTCAATAAGGAAGGTTGTGCCATCTATAAAACACAAGTTGTTAATTGTTCTTCTACCAATCTTGATGCCACAGTCTTCTTCTTATACTACAGCTTCTCAGATTATTTGCTCAGCATGCAGATTAAATAAGTATGGTAAAAAGATACAACCCTGATGCACACCCTTCTTGATTTAAAACCATGCAGTATCTCCTTGTTCTGTTTGAACGACAGCCTCCTGGTCTATGTACAGGTTCCTAATGAGCACATTTGGTTCTTGTGGATTTATTTTAATTTTCTATAGCTTCAAGTTGAATTTGCATATGAGCAATTGATGATCTGTTCCACAGTCAGCTCCTTGCCTAGTTTTGACTGATGACATTGAGCTTTTCCTTACCTGTTTCCACAGATGTAGTAGATCTGATCTTGTGTTTTCCATCTGGCAAGGTCCACATATATAGCCACCATTTATGTTGTTGAAAAAACTATTTGCAATGAATAAGCTATCAGTCTTGCAAAATTCTATCATGTGAGCTCCAGAGTCATTTCTATCAGCAAACCCATATTTTCCAACTACCAATGATTATTCTTTGTTTCCAACTTTCACTTTCCAATCACCAATAATTATCAATAAATCTTGATGGTATGTTTGATCAATTTCAGACTGCAGAAGCTGGTAAAAATCTTCAGTTTCTTCATCTCTGGCTTTAGTATTTGGTGCATAAATTTGAATAATAATTGTATTAACTGGTCTTTCTTGTAGGTACATGGATATTATCTTATCCCTGACAGCGTTATACATCAAAATAAAACTTGAGATGTTCTTTCTTGATGATGAATGCAATGCCATTCCTCTTCAATTTGTCATTGCCAGTATAGTAGACATTATAGTTAGTTGTCTGATTCAAAATGGCCAAAACCAGTCTATTTCATCTCACTAATGCCTAGGATATCACTTTTTATCCATTCCACTTCATTTTTGACAATTCCAATTTTCCTAGATACATGCTTCATACATTTCACATTCCAGTTATTAATTGATGTTTACAGCTATTTCTTCCCAATTTGAGTCATGCCCTATTAAAAAATGAAGGTCCCATAAGCTTTACTCCATCCACGTCATTAAGGTCAAATCTACTTTGAGGAGGCTATTCTTCCCCACTCATGTTTTGAATGCTTTCCAAACTGAAGGGCTCATCTTCTGGCTCTATATCAGACAATGGTTCATGGCTATACATAAAATTTTCCAGTAATATGTCAGATACTGCTATTCAAAAGGCTTTCAATGACCAGTTTTTTCAGAAGTGGATAGCCCCATTCTTCTTCCCAGTCTGTTTTTGTCTGGAAGCTTCATTGAAACCTGTCCATCATGGGTGACCATTCTGGTATTTGAAATACAGGTGACATACCCTCCAGCCTCACAGCAACATGCAATTCACCACAGTATGACAAACTGACAGAAGAGTGGTGGGCACATTGGAAGCTGTCAAAAATGAAATTGAATGCATAAAGATCCATGACATAGGCATTAGAGAGTTGACATGGACCATTATAGGCTATTTTGAATTAGACAATCTTATGTTCTACTATGCCAAGAATGACAAACTGAAGAGGAAGGGCATCTCATTCATCACCAAAAAGAACATTTCAAGATCTATCCTGAAGTAGAAATCCATCTGTGATAGGATGACACCAAAACACCTACAGAGAAGACAAGTTAATATGACTATTATTCAAATTTACACACTAACCACTAAAGCTAAAGATGAACAAATTTAAGATTTTTACCAATTCCTGCACTCTGAAATATACATGCAAGATGCATTGATAATTACTGGTGATTGAAAGATAAAAGTTGGAAACAAAGAAGCATCACTAGTTGGAAAATATGGCTTTGGTGATAGAAATGAGGCCAGAGATCTCATGATAAAATTTTGGAAGATCAATGACTTATTCATTGCAAATATCTTTTTTAAACAACATAAACAGCAGCTATACAGGAATCAAATCTACTACATCTGTGGAAAGAGGTGATAGAGAAGCTCAATTACATCAGTCAGAACATGGTCAGGGATGGACTGTGGAACAGACCATCAATTGCTCATATGCAAGTCTAAGTTGAAGGTGAAGAAAATTTTTTAAAAAGTCCATGAAAGCCAAAATGCAGCCTTGAATATATCCCACCTGAATTTAGAGACCAACTGAAGAATACATTTGACACTTAGAACAACATTGATCAAAGACCAGGTGAGTTGTGGGATGACATCATAACCATCATACACAAAGAATGCAAAAAGTCATTTAAAAGGCAGGAAAGGAAGAAAAGACCAAAATGAAATTTAGAATGAGACTCTGAAACTTGCTCTTGAATGGACAGTAGCTAAAGCAAATGGGAAAAATGATGAAGTAAAGGATCTGAACAGAAGATTGAAAAGGGCAGCTAGAGAAGACAGTATTATAATGAAATGTACAAATACCTGGAGTTAGATATCCATAAGAGAGGAACAGGCTCAGCATTCCTCAAGCTGAAAAGAACTGATGAAAAAAAATGCAAGCCTTGAATTGCAGCAATGAAAGATTCTGTGGACTAAATATTGAACAATGCTGGAAGCATCAAAGGAAAATTGAAGGAATACACAGAGTCACTGTATCAAAAAGAAGTCTATGTCCAACTATTTCAGGAGATGGTATATGATCAAGAACCAATGGTATTGAAGGAAGAAATCCAACCTACACTGAAGGAATTGGCAAAAAAAAAAAAAAAAAAAAAAAAGGCTCCAGGAATTGATGGAATACCCACTGAGATGTTTCAACAAAAATGTGCAATTGGGAAAACTGCTACCTCACCAACCAACTAGAAAAGACCAATATTTGTGCCCATTCTGAGAAAGGTGACCCAACAGAATGTGGAAGAATGTGGAAATTATCAAACAATATCTTTAATATTGCACACAAGTAAAATTTTGTTGAAGACAATTCAAAAACGATTGCAGAATATATTGACAAGGAACTTCCAGAACTGCAAGCTGGATTCAGAAGACATGTGTGATAGTTGGAGCTGTTTGTCAACTTGGCTGGACCCCAGTTCTGTGTGGTTGTTCCCATGATGGGATCAAATGACTGTGTTCTGAGTGGCCAACCTGTTCAAGGGGAGTTTCCCTAGGGGTGTGGCCTGCTTCCAGGATATCCAGGGACATCCTAGGAAGAGAGACATTCTTCTGTAGATCAGGATTCTGTTGTGCTGCCTACAACTGTCCGTGAGTGAGCAGTCCACCGTTCGGCCTGGAGATCTTGGATTCATCATTCATTGGAGTCAACAGCCAGTGTACTGTCTGCCAGCCTTGAGCTTCTTGGCCCCTGCGGTTGCGGAAGCTAGGAAAAGCCTGCAGCCTGATGTTATATCCAGGGACTTTGGACTTGCCGGCTTCTATACATTTCTGAGCCATTTTCCTAAGATAAATTTCTCCCTCTCTTTATGTATATATAAGCTTTGCTGGTTTTTGTTTCTCTAGATAACCCAGTCTAACACAACATGGAATGAGGAATATCTTTGCTGATGTCAGATGGACCTTGGCTGAAAGCAAAGAATACCAAAAAGATGTTTAGCTGTGTTTTATTGACAATGGAAAGGCATTTGATTGTGTGGGTCATAACAAATTAAGGTTAACACTGCAAAAATGTGAATTCCCGAATGCTTAATTGTGCACATAAGGAACCTGTACATAGACCAAGAATTAGTCATTCTGACGGAACAAGAAGATACTGAATGGTTTAAAATCATGAAAAGTGTGCATCAGGGCTGTATCTTTTCACCATACTTATTCAATCTGTATGCTGAGAAAAAATAATCAGAGAAAACTGGACTACAGGAAGAAAAATAGGGCATCAGGCTTGGAGGAAGACTCACTAACAAACTGCAACATGCAGCTGACACAACCTTGCTTGCTGAAAGTGAAGAACACTTGTCCTACTTACTGATGAAGACCAAAGATTACAGCCTTCAGTATGGATTACATCTCAACATAAAGAAAACAAAAATCCGCACCACTGGACCAATAAGCTATATTATGATAAATGGAGAAAAGTTTGAAGTTGTCAAAGATTTCATATTACTTGTATCCACAATCAACTTGGAAGCAGCATTCAAGAAATCAGATGATGTATTGCATTGGACAAACCTGCTACAAAAGACCTCTTCAAAGTGCTGAAGAGCAAAGATGTCTCTTTGAAGGCTAAGGTGCACCTAACTCAAGTCATAGTATTTTCAATAGCCCCATATAACTGTAAGAGCTGCACAATGAATAAGGAAGGCCATAAAATTGGTGCATTTGACTTGTGGTGTTGACAAAGAATATTGAATATACCATGGACTGCCAGAAGAATGAACAAATATGTTTTGGAGGAAGTACAGCTGGAATGCTCCTTTGAAGTCTGAATGGCCAGACTTCATCTCACCTACTCTGGTCATGTCAAAAGAAACTAGTCTCTGAAGAAGGATATCATGCTTGGTAAAGTAAAGTAGAATGTCAGTGAAAAAGGGAAAGACCCTCAACAAGACTGACACAGTGGCTGGGACAATGGACATGCAATGATTGTGAGGATGGCATAGGACAGGGCAGTGTTTCTTCTTGTTGTACAGTCACTGTGAGTCAGAACCAACTTGATGGCATGTAACAAGAACAACATATGTGTTTACCTTTGTTGCCTTTAATTTTTGTGCTCCTCCCAGTGTCTTTCTTTGCCTTGATCATTTTGTTCTGAGCTCTCCTTTAGTGTATATTGCCTTTCTGTTCACCCATGTTAATATTAATCTGCCCTCTAGTTAGTGATTTATCCTCCCTTCGACTCTTACCCATGGTAACATTCCAACCTTTTCATTAGAAAGGTATAAACCTTTCTTGACTTTTTATAGTAGTGATCTCATACAATATTTATTCTTTTAAGATTGATCAATTTTGCTCAGCATAATGTCCTTTAGATTCATCCATGTCATGAGATGTAAATTCATCATTGTTCTTTAATGTTGTATAGTATTCCACTGTGTACAGTTTTTTTAATCCATTCATCCATTGATTGGCACTTAGGCTGTTTCCATTTTTTGCCATTGTGAGTAATGCTATAATGAACATGGGTGTCATGGCTCTTATTTCTCTAGCATATATCACTAGTAGTGAGATTACTGGAACATATGGTATTTTTATTTCCAATTTTTAGAGGAAGCACCATTCCATTTTCCACAGTGGGTGCACCATTTTACAATCCCCTCAGTGGTGTATGAGGGTTCCAGTCTCTCCATACCATCACCAGAATTTGTTGTTTTCTGTTTTTTGAACTTTACCATTAATACTGGGTTGAGATGATAGCTCACCATTGTTTTGATTTACATTTTTCTAATGACTAATAATTGTGGTTATTTCTTCATGTGTTTATTGGCCACATGAATGTCTTCTTTGGTGAAGTATCTGTCTGTTCCTATTCCCTGCCCAATTTTTAATTGAATTGTTTGTCTTTTTGCTATTGAAGGTTGAAGTTTTCTATCAATCTTAGTGATTAGTCCCTTTCAGACACACTATTGTCAAATATACAACTTTGCTTGCTGAAAGTGAGGATGACTTGAGGCACCTACTGATGAAGGTTGAAGAATACGGTCTGCAGTATGGATTACATCTCAACATAAAGAAAACAAAAATCCTCACAACTGGACCAATGAGCAGCATCACAAT
>NW_006921889.1:873569-891697 GCF_000298275.1 Orycteropus afer afer
CTTAACAAGAACAATTGTCAAATATTTCTCACAGTCTGTAGGTTCTCTAGTCTTTTAATGAAGTCTATTGATGTGTATAAATGTTTAATTTTTAGGATATTCCAGTCATCTAGTTTGTCATCTGCTATTTGCATGTTTTCCGTTATGTTTGAAAGTGTACTTATGCTATGTATTAGAGGAGCTCTGGTGGCACAGTGCCTAAGGCATTTGACTGCTAACCAGACGTCTGGCAGTTCAAACCCACCAGCCACTCCTCAGAAGGAAGATTGGGCAATCTATTTCTGTAGTGATACCACCTCAGAAACCCAAGGAGGGGTCACTATGTATTAGAGTCCCTGAGTTTGCTGCTATTTTTTATTTCATGACCTTTATAGTTGTGAGCTATACATTTAGGTATTTGATCCATGTTGAGTTAGTTTTTGAATATAGTGAGTTATTGATCCTGTTTCATTTTTCTGCAAATGGCTATCTAGTTTTGCCAGCATCATTTGTTAAAAAGACTGTCTCTTCCCCCATTTAATGGGTTTCAGCCCTTTCTCAAAGATCAGCTGTCCACATGTGGACAGATTTACTTCTGAGTTCTCAGTTCTGTTCCACTGGTCTATGTGTCTGTCACTGTACCAACACCAGTCTGTTTTAACTTCCATGGCTGTATAGCAGGTTTTGAGATCAGAATGTGTGGGGCCTCTTACTTCATTTTTCTTCTTTAGCAGTGTTTTGCTTATCTAGTGTCTCTTTCCTTTCCATATAAAGTTACTGATTAGTTTTTCCATCTCTTTAAAGAATAACTGTGGAATATGGATAAGGTATAATATATCTATAGATTGCTTTGGGTAATATTGACATTTTCACAATGTTCAGTTTTCCTATCCATGAGCAGGTTCTATTTTTCATTTACGTTGATCTCTTTTGCTTTCTTGTAGAAGTGTTTTGTAGTTTTCTTTTTGTAGTATAGATCTTTTGTGTGTCTAGTTAGATATATTCCTAAGTACTGCATCTTTTGGATGTTTATTATAAATTGTATTGTTTTCCTGATTTCCTTTTCAAAGTTCTCTTTGTTAATGTAGAGGAATCCTGATTTTTGTATGTTGATCTTGTACCCTGACACTTTGCTAAAGCTTTCTTTTACTCCCAGTAGTTTTCTTGTTGAGTATCTGGGATTTTCTATGTATAGGATTATATCACATGCAGATAGAGATAGTTTTACATTTGAATGTATTTTATTTCCCTTTCTTGCCTTATTGCTCTGGCTAGGACTTCCAACACAATATTAAAAAAGAGTAGTGTGATAAAGCTCATCCTTGTCTAGTTCCTGTTAGCAAGGAGAATGTTTTCATTCTTTCACCTTGTATAACGTTGGCCATTGTCTGTGTGTATGCCCTTGATTACACTGAAGAGTTTTCCTTCTATTCCAGCTTTGCTAAGTGTTTTATCAAGAATGGGTGTTGAATTTTGTCAAATGCCTTTTCTACATCAATTGTTATGATCATGTAGCTTTTTTCATTTGTTTTGTGTATTTGGTGGATTACATTGATTGTTTCTCTAAAGTTGAATCTTCCTTCCATACTTGCTATCAAACTCACTTGTTCACAATGTATTCATTTTTTGACATGTTGTTGGATTTGGTTGGCTAGTATTTTGTTGAGAATTTTTGTGTCCATGGTCATGAGGGATATTGGTCTATAATTTCCTTTTATAAGTGATGTTTTTTGCCTGATTTTGGTATCAGGATTATGCTTGCTTCATGAAATGAGTTTGGAAGTATTCCATTCTTTTCTATGTTCTGGAATATTTTGACTAGAATTATTTCAGCTCTTCTCTGAATGTTTGATAGAAATCAGCAGTGAAGCTATCTGGGTCAGAACTTTTTTTGTTTTTGGAAGCTTCTTTTATGACCCATTCAATTTCTTCTTTTGTGATGGGTCTGTTCAAATTTTCTACCTCAATCTGTGTTAGTTTAGGTATGTCATGTGTTTCTAGAAATTTGTCCATTTCTTCTAGGTTTTCAAATTTGTCGGAGTAAAATTCTTCATAGTATTTTGTCATTATTCTTTTCATTTTCAGTTGATTCATTTGGGATATTGCCTATACATTTCTTATTCATAGTATTTGCATCTTCTCCTTTTGTTTCATTGTTAAACTTGCCAATGGTTTGTCAATTTTATTAATCCTTTTCGAAGAAATAACTTCTAGCTTTGTTGATTCATTCTATTGTCTTCTATTTTCTATTTCATTTATTTCAGCTTAAATCTTTATTATGTCCTTTCTTCTGTTGACCAAAGCCTTTTCTTTTTTCCTATTTATTTTTTTCCTAATTGTTGGAGTTACTGGGTTAAGGTGTTCATTGTGATTCTCCTTTTTTGATGTGTATTTATTACTATAAATTATCATTTAAATATCACTATTGTTATATCCCAAAGATTTTGGTATGTTGTATTTTCATTCTTCTTTCATTCAAGATTTTTTTTTTCTAATTTCTTCTATTACCCAGTAGTTTTTAAGCAGGGTATGATTCAGTTTCCATGTATTTGATTTTTTTTTCCCTTGATCTTCCTGTTTCTGATAGCTAATTTTATAGCACTGTAATCTGAGAAGATGCTTTGTAGTATTTTGGGTTTTTTGTTTTTGTTTTTGTTTTTGTTTATTAATTTATTGAGGTTTCCTTTGTGGCCTGGGAGCTCTGGTAGTGTAGTGCCTAAGGCATTTGACTGCTAACCAGAAGGCTGGTGGTTCATACCTACCACTTACTCCTTGAAAAGAAGACTGGACAATCTACTTCCATAGAGATACCACCTTGGAAAATGAAGGAGGGGTCACTATGAGTCAGAATCAACTCCATGGCGGTGAGTTTGGTTTTTGTTTGTTTTTTGTTTTTTTGTTTTGTCTTGTGGCCTACACTATGGTCTATTCTGGACAATGTTCCATGTGCACTGGAAAAAAAAAGTATATTGTGCTGTTGATTGGTAGAGTTTTCTGTATACATCTATGAGGTCTAGAGGGCTGATTGTATTGTTTAGATCTTTATCTTTGGTGAGTTTCTGTCTAGTTGTTCTGTCCTTCAGTGAATGTGGTGTATTAAAGTCTCTAACTAATATTGTGGAGTTGTCTATTCCTCTTTTCCAGTCTGTCAAAGTTTGACTTATGCATTTTGGAGTTATTTTATTGGATGCATAGATATTTATTATGCTTATGTCTTCTTGTTGGATTGACCATTTAATCATTATATAGTGTCTTTCCTTATCTCCTTTGCTAGTTTTTGCCTTGAAGTATATTTTATCAGAAATTAATGTCACCACTCTTGTACTTTTTTGGTTACCATTTGCTTAATATGTATATTTCCATGCTTTGATTTTTAGCTTATATTTGTCATTGTGTCTAAGTTGTGTCTCTTGTAGACAGCATGTTTATGGGTAATGTTTTCTTATCCATTTTATTACTCTCTGTCTCCTAGCTGGTACATTTATTCCATTTACATTCACTTTAATTATCAATCGGTATGAGTTTACTGCTGTCATTTTGTTGTGTATTTGTATATATGTGTGTGTGGTTGTGATTGTTTATATGTTCCATATATTTTTCTGTGCTGAGTTCATTTTGTTTACAAATTTTCTTATGATTTCCTTTGCTGCTGCTGCTGCTTTAATATTTCATGGGTCTTTATGATTTTCTTTTTTATTTTGGTTGGAAAGTTTATTAATTTTCTTTATTGTTGTTGTTGTTGTTATGTGCCGTCAAGTTGAACCCGACTCATAGCAACCCCTCCTTGGGTTTCCGAGGCAGTATGACTACAGAAGTAGGACTTCCCAACCTTCCTTCCGAGGAGTGGCTACCAGAGCTCCCAATTTTCTTTAAGGTTACTCTATATTATATCATTGTCTTCCCAAGTTTAAAGCAGTCTGTTCTGTCTTGATATCATCTTGACTTTCTCTCCATTTAGAACTTATGTAAATACACCATTTATTTCCCTTGTTTTGCTTTATCATTATCATCATTTCCAAACTGATGTCTCTGGTTCCATATTTTCAGTCTTGTAGGTTTATTTTATTTTTGATGCTTGTATATCTGGGTTGATTTCTGGGTGATGTTATTATGTGTTCTAATCTCTGGTTGTTTTCTGCTACTGTTGATTCTCTGTTCAAAGAACTCCTTTTACCATTTTTAATAAGGTTAGGCTGGTTTTCATGAAATCCCTTAATTTCTGTTTATCTCAAAATTTCCCTAATTTTGCCATCATATGTGAGGGACAATTTTGCTTGAAATGTAATTCTTAGTTAGTTGACAATTTTTTCTTTCAGATACACACACACACACACATATATATATATAATCCCATTTCCTTCTTGCTTACATGGTTTCTGCTGGGAAATCAGAGCTTGGTCTTATTGGTTCTTCTTTGTAGGTGACTTTTAGTTTTTCCTGAGCTGCTTTCAGGATTCTTTCTTTGTCTTTGATTTTGGAAAGTTTGATTTGGTGATTTTCTTTCAGGGTCTATCATATTTGGGATTCGTTGAGCTTCTCCAATGAGTAGCTTCATGTACTTCATGATATTAGGGAGGATTTCTCCCAACAAATCTGACAATTTTCTCAGTGCTTTATTTTAGACTCTTCCTGTTCTGGAATTCCAATCACACGAAAGTTATTCCTCACAGTAGTGTCCTACATCATTCTTACACTTTCTTCATTTTTTTTTTTTTTCTGATTGTTCATAAAAGATTAGTATCAAGAGATTTTTCTTCAATTTTGTTCATTTTTCCACTGATTTAATTTATAAATTTGCCCTTTCAATGTGTTACCTGTTTCCAAAATTTTAGTATTAATATTCTGGATTTCTAGTTGCTTTTTCCCTAGGTTTCAAATTTTCCATTTATTTTGTGAATTTTTTTTTTTGTAATATTATTTAATTCCTCGAGAGTTTTATCTGTGTTTTCCATTATTTTACCTGTGGTTTCCTTGATCTAGCTCTCAGCCATTGAAGATACTTAACTATAAGTCTTTTGAATTCCTTATCAGATAGTTCCAGTAGCATTTCTTCCTCTGGAAGATTTTCTGGTCCTGCATTTTGATCACTTGCTTGAGCATCTTTTTCTGTTGTTTTGTATAATTTGAGGTTGTCTGCAATGTCTTAGTCATTGGCATGTTTTAATATTTACTTAATGGTTTTATGTTGGTTTGCTTTACCCTGTTTTTTTGTTTGTTTGTTTGTTGCATTTTTATGTATCTGGGCAATGGGGTGTGTATGCTATTCTGGTCCCTAGAGCAACAGAACTAGGGTGTTCATAACCTGTCTCTGGATGGTTTGGGTAGCAGGTGAGAGTGTGGACATGAATCTCTGATTGATAGTCATGTAGAACAACTGATGTTTGCCACCATGTGTTATTGATTCAGCGGTGCTGAAGTGGGTGGTGACACTTGTTCAATGAGTGGGGCAGCAGATGTGGCAGGCATGCCTGCGTAGGTTTGCTAGCTCCTGACTGCCGGGGAAGTGAAAAGATGAAGAAAAAGAAAAGAAAGTAGGAAAGAAGAAGAAAAGAAAAGAAAAAAATTGGGGGAAGGTAATAGGGAAGACCTAAGAAGGAAGACAAAAAGGTATCACATTACTGGTGCAAGCACTAGCTGCCAAACATTGCCACTGCAGCTATTTAGCACTCACTCCTAGGAGCACACACCACTAAACAGCGGGGCAAGTGTGGGGCACCTGTTCTGCAAGATCAAAAATGAAAGAAAAGAGGTAAAAGAGGAAGAAAAGAGAAAAAATAAGTGTGGAAAGAGGGAAGAACTAGGAAGAAAGAAAAAACAAGAAATGTGGCACAATATTGGCATAAGGGTTAGCCACCAAAACCAGCTGCAGTGGAAACACAGAGCTCACTCTGCAGGAGCACTCAATGCTGTCTGTAAAGGGGTCAGGCAAGCACTGCTGACCTCAGAGTCTGCAGCAGGCAGTCACTACTCCACAGGACAAAATAAAAGGGGGGCAGGGCAGAAGAGGAAGAAAAGGAAAAAGCAAGGGAGAAAGAATGAGAAAGTAAGAAGGAAGAAAAAGAGAGAGAGAGAAAGAAAAGCAACATGGTATTTGTGAAAGGGCTGCAGTGAGGACACAGGGCTCACTTTGCAGGAGCACACACCAGTGACCAGGAAGGTGCTGGGGCAGGGGGTGAGGAGGTGGGCACTGCAAAACACAGAGCTGGTTAGGAGGGAGGTGCCTGATCCTCAGAATCAAATTTTTAAAAGAGGGGAAGGGAAAAGGAAGGAATAAAATAAGAGCAATAAAAGGTGGGAGAGGGAAGTATTAAGATGAAACATAAAAAAAAAAGAAAAGAAAAAAAGCAGCACAACACTGTCAATGAGGGTGGGTAAGTTGACAAGCTGCCCAGTGGGTGGAGGTAGGGGATGCCATGCTTCCAGTCACCAGTTGTTCAGGGTAAGGGAGGACTCACACCTCTCTGCTTGCTTATCACCAATGTGCGTGCTGGCATAACCCTGGATGAACAGAATTGGTTATCTTGTTCTTGCCCTGATTGTAATGCTGCTTGCATAATTCAAAATGGCTGTGCTGTGCCAGCTGGCAGTTCATTACTTCATGAGCCTCCTTGATCATGGTTTTCATTCAGTCTCTTCCTCTAATTGATAGGTGATCTACTTCTTTATCCTTTCCTTTGAAGCTCTAGGTTTCAGGATTGTCATCTGTATCCATTTCACCTGATTTTTCGAGACTTTGTTGTGAGTGGTCTGAACCGTATATTTGCCTAGTCCATCGTCTTTGACCTTCGTCCCTCCTACCTTTCTTCTGAAGAGGATGAACTTTCATGAAAGTAGAAATTTTGAAAATTTGAAAAAACCTCAATGTTCCAGTTACAATGTTTGTGTAAAAAATCACCCCAAAGTGTAGTAGTTTCAAGCAAAAATAATCACTTCTTATTTTACTCACAGTTTCTGTGGATCAGGAAGCTTCTAAGTTTGACAATTTTAGCTTTGAGCCTCCATGAGGTTGTAGTTATCTGAAGGCTTGACTAGGGTTGGAAAATCAACTTTCAACTTCCAAAGTGGCTCATTCATTTTGCTGCAAGTTGATGCTGACCTTTGGATTGGCCCTCACTCAGTTCCTCTCCATGTGGACCTCTCTACAGGGTTGCTTGAGTTTCTTCACACCATAGAAGCTAACTTCCTCCCAGGTGAGTGACCTATAGAGCAAAGCTGAAGCTGCAATGCTTTTGATGACCAAGCCTTAGAACAAACCAATACTTCTACTGTATTCTAAAGTCACACTAAGCCAGCCCTGAATCAATGTGAGAGGGGACTACAAAATTACATGAATACAAAGATGCTAAAGTTACTGAGGCCTACCTTGGAAATTGGCTACCAATGCTCAACTTGTAGGCAATATATCAATAAGACATTTGTGGGTACATAAGTTATTCAAGGATATTATTGCTGATGTCAGATGGATGTTGGCTGAAAGCAAAAAATACCTGAAAGATGCTTACCTGTGTTTTATGGACTACGTGAAGGCATTCTACAGCATGGATAATAACAAATCAAGAATAATGTTGAGAAGAATGGGAATTCCAGAACACTTAATTGTGCTTGCGAGTAACCTGTACATAGGCCAAGAAGGCATTGTTTGAACAGATCAAGGAGATACTGCATGCTTTAAAATCATGAAGGGTTTACATCAGGGTTGTATCCCTTCACCATACTTATTCAGTCCATATACTGAGCAAATAATCCAAAAAGCTGGGCTATATGAAGAAGAACCTGGCATCAGGATTGGAGGAAGACTCATTAACAACCTGCAATGTGCAGATGACACTACCATCCTTGCTGAAAGTGAAGGTGGGATGACTTAAGGCACTAATTTATGAAGATCAAAGACTACAATCTTCAGTATGGATTAAAACTCAATGTTAAAAAAAAAAAAAAAAATTAAAATCCTCACTACTGGACCAATACGCAACATCGTGATAAACAGAGAAAAGATTGAAGTTGTCAGGGATTTCATTTTCCTTGGATCCACAATCAACTGCCATGGAAGCAACAGTCAGAAAATCAGACATTGTATTGCACTGGGCAAATCTGCTGCAAGGAATCTCTTTAAAAGGATAAAGGACAAAGATGTCACTTTGAAGACTAAAGTGCACCTAACCCAAGCCATGGTATTTTCAATTGCCTCATATGCATGTGAAATCTGGACAATGATAAGGAAGACGAAAGAAAAGTTGATGCATTTGAATTGTGCTGTTGGTGAAGAACACTGAAAATATCACAGACTACCAGAAGAATGAACAAATCTGTCCTGGAAGGAGTGCAGCCAGAATGCTCTTTGGAAGCAAGAATGGCCAGACTTCATCTCACTTACTTTGGTCATTTGTCAGAAGGAACCATTCCCTGAAGAAAGATATCATACTTGGTATAGTAGTGGGTCAGCGAAAAGGGGGAAGACCCTCACTGAAATGTATTGACACAGTGGCTGCAATGATGGGCTCAAGCATAGCAAGGATTGTGAGGATGGCACACAACCAAGCAGAGTTTTGTTCTGTTGTGCATAGGGTTGCTGTGAGTCAGAGCTGACTCAAATTCAGCAACAATAACAATGTTATTCAATGAATCGAAAGTTTGTCTCAGTTGTTCTTGGAATAATCTTTTATAATTGCTTTTGCTATTTCACAGCCATGCTGGCTAGATTTTTCTTCTCCATGGTCTTGGGACCATCATGTCTTCTCTTCCTTGGTTCCTGACATAACTTATCAGGTTTATATTGAAAATACTTATTTTAATAGTCATTGGAGAACCATTTGGTGATTCTAGGCCTCACAGGGTTATGCTCTATGCTCAGAGCCTTTTCATTCATTCATTTAACAAACATTTACTCACTGTTACCATGTACCTGGCACTGGAGATACATTGCACAAGGCAAACAAGGTCCTTAGTCCCATGGCACTTACATTCTACAGGAGGAAAGCAAAAAATGAAAATGAGATAAATACTTATGAAAATATTGGAAAATGATAAATGCTGGGATGAAAAAATAAAATGGATGGATAGTGGCTTGGGAGGATGGCTTATTTAGTTTGTGTGATCAAAAAAGGTTTCCCTGGGGAGGTGACAGCTGAGTCCTGTGTGACACTGTTCTGGTTGCCTAGTGCTACTCTGACAAGAATACACCACAAATGGGATGGCTTGAACAAACAGGAGTTTATTCTCTTACAGTTTGGAGGCTTAAAGTCCAAATTCAAAGTGCCAGGCTCTAAGGGCTGGGTGAAAGCCCCTCAACCTTGTGGTCTAGCTCTGCCTCCTGCTCTCGGCCCACTGGAGCTAGAGGCATTTCTTCACTCAGACAGCTGCTGGCTGCTGAGGCTGAAAAACCCAAGGTTGACAAGTAAAAGGCACAGTCCCGATATTACCAAACCACACAGCAGGCCATTAACTCAAGTCCATTGTAAGTCCCAAAGTTGGCAGAGCATGGCAGACTGCTCAACAAAGACACGGCTACATGCAGGGTCCAAGAGTGCCATATGCTAGAAACCATTCCCAAGCCTTCTCCTTATGTATGGGAAGCAGACCACATCCCAAAGGCAGCTGCTTGTGGTAGATTCCACCATGGAGCTGATTGCCAGTCTCATCATGGGTAACAACAACCACCAGCTGCCCAGCCACTCAACCAGGCCCAGCCAAGTTGACACACAACATAACCACCACAGACAGGAATACAAAGATTTAAGAGAAGAGCATTTCAGATAAAAAGAAGAGCCAAAGCAATGTCCCTGATGTAAGAACAAGTTTGATGTATGTGGGGAAAAAGGACTGTTCATAGGCTGGAGCACAATAGGTAAAGTGGAGAGAGGAATCAGATGAGATCAAATAAATGGGAAGAAGCCCTAGTAGTACAAATGGTTAAGCACTCAGCTACTAACAAAAAGATTGGTGGTTCAAACCCACACACTGGATCCGTGGGAGGAAGACCTGTGAATCTGCTTCCTTAGACATTACAGCTGAGAAAATCTTATGGGGTAATTCTACTCTGTTACATGGGATCAGAGTATGAGTAGAAATTGGCTTGACAGCACCCAATAACAGCATACATGTGGACAGAGACCAGTTCTTGTACAACCCTATAGACCAGGGTAAGGGATATGCATTTCATCTCAAGGTGACTGCAAGTCTTTCTCTTTCAAGGCTCTCTTTCAACAAATGCTTGTTTTCTTCCCTTCGTTTCTTTTGTATTCCTTTCTTTCCTCTAATGTTCCTCTATATGAGGTTCTCCTTTCCTTCTAGACACACAGGAGGATTCTATTTCCACACTCCTGCACAGATGAGTGGAAGCACATAACATACTAGCCAATGAGTTGTGAGTACAGGTGACATACGTCACTTCTGGGTCAAAGCTTTTAAATGCCAATGCAAGACCTGTCACTCTTTCTTCTTTTATAACAAACAAGAAGGTTACATGCACCAGATAGTACAACAGTAAGTTGGCGGTACCTCCATCGGGCTGGGTCCTTAAGTGACTATGTAAGACAGAACCCCCACTGATCCACACTGGCATATAACGGGAGCAAGACACAAAATATTTTGTGTGATTTAAGCTACTGGGCCTTCTGGGTGGTTAGTTAACAGAACATATCCTAGATTCATCGGATTAATATGCTTTCCAATCGTTCTTCAGTGAAAACTGAATTCTAAAATAAGTTGTTGTCACTTAATCCAATTGTTCTTTTATAGCTTCTGCCAGTTGTTCCCTCAGTATAAGTTAAATCATCATTTTTCCTGATCTTTCATTTCTCTGAAAAGTTTCCTTTACTCTCCATTTCTTCTTCCACCTCTAGTCATGAGGGGACACAAGGTGTTAACACCACTTGTTAATAAATCATGAAATTAGCATTTATAAGGCCCATGTTTTCTTATTCAGAGAATGGAGTGGAGACCATTATTTAAGTTTGGGGACCAGGGGAGATACTTTATTCACTATTGGCTGTCATCCAGATGTTGGGAAGAATTTCAGAAGGGGGAGTAGGGCATAGAGATGCCACCTCCATTTCTACCCTCAGGACAGTATGCAACACCCAAGGGGAAAAGAGGGTTACTTATCTTTTATATTTTCCCTCTCAAAGTAACCCATAAAAGTCCACATTTAATTTTTGCTAACCCTTTAGAGGTTCATTACACTCTTTGTGTTTGTGTAGAAAGCCCCTGTCAGTAAAGAAAATGTTTCCCATCTATGTTACATGGCAGCTGGATGTTTCTGCCAGGGGTGTATTGTAAATGGGAATTCCAAGTGACACAAATAAGCTTTGAAAAACTTAATTTCTTTCAAATGTCTTTCTTGGCTCATGTCACTTCAAGCAGGCACAGCATTCTTTAGGCTGTTTCCAATTCCTCCGATCAAAGAAACTGGGCTAAGATTACCTGGGGGTTTGGGCTCCATTCAAGAGATCTGCTTTAGTTAAACATCTGTTAAAGCTCCTGGATTCTCTCTACTTAGTGAGGCTCCCACGTCATATGGTATATATTTTCACTCTCTGAACCATATCCTAGATATTTTATTAGAGCAACTTGCTCAATCCCGTATTATCTTTTGGAAGACATTTTCTTAGTTAAAAACCGCAAACAAACTGCATATGGTGACAGAGCTGTTCAAACAGTTCTGTATCCATGGAGTAGAGATTAAACAAACGTGCCTTCTATTCTTTCCCTTCTAGTTTCAGCGGCCTGTGCCAGGACTAGTGGGTATTGAGGGGACAGTAGGTGACCGAGAAATCTGTTATCTGACTCAGCGCGACCCCTTTGAATTGTGGTGTTGGCAAAGAATATTGAAAATACCATGGACTGCCAGAAGAATGAACAGATCTGTCTTGGAAGATGTACAGCCAAAATGGCCCTTAGAAGCAAGGATGGCCAGACTTGCTCTCTCATACCAAGAAATATACTAAATGGTTTAAGGAAAGCCAACATAGGACTATCTAAGAATCATGTGCAAATATCAAATATATAATGGGTTTGGGGCAAAGTTAGCTATATATTGTTGTTGTTATTGTTAGGTGTCATTGAGTCAGTGCCAACTCATAGTGACCTGTGTATAATGAAATGAAGCACTCCCTGGTCCTGCGATACCTTCATAATCCTTGCTTTGCTTGAGCCTATTGTTGCAGCCACTGTATCAATCCATCCTATTCCCTTTGTCGTTGACTCTCTACTTTACCAAGCATGATATCCTTCTCTAGGGATTTGTCTCTCCTGATATCATGACCAAAGGATACAACAACACATTCACCAACATAACAACTTCCACATTTACAGCTCAGGGACATTGATGACATTTTTCATGTTGTGTCACAATTATTGCTATCCTTTTCCAAAATATTCCACCAACTAGCATAAGCTCAATGCCCCACAAACAAAAGCTTCCCCTGTCTCCTTTCCCTCTGCCTCCTGCCCCTGGTAACCACTAATAACCTTTGATGTATTTTTTTCAACCTATCTAGAAATTTTCCCTCTCCTTCCCTCTCATCCCTGGTAACCAACAAAGAAAGTTTCCTTCTGTGTATAAGCCTTTCTTCAACTTTTTACAATAGTGGACTAATACAATATTTGTCCTTCTGTGATTGACATATTTCATTCAGCATAATGTCCTCCAAGTTCATCCACATTATGCAGTGTTTTGCAGATTCTACATTATTCTTTACAATTGTTACCCATTCCTCAGTAGATGGGCACTTAGGTTGTTCCCATCTCTTTGCTATTGTGTATGGTGCTGTGATGAACATGGGTGTGCATATATCTGTTACTGTCCTGCCTCTCACTTCTTTAGGATATATACCTAGTAATGGAATTGCTGGATCCAATGGTATTTCTATCTCCAACTTTTTAATGAATTGCCATACCAATTTCCACAGTGGTTGCATCATTTTACAGTGCCACCAGCAGTGTATGAGAGTCCCAATCTCTCCACATTCTCGCCAGCATTTGTTTTTTTCTGTCTTGTTGAACTTTGCTATTAATGCTGGGGTGAGATGATATCTCATGGTTGTTTTGATTTGCATCTCTCTAAATGGAAGATTGGACAATCTATTTCTGTAGAGATACCGCCTCAGTAACCCAAGGAGGGGTCACTATGTGTTGGAATCAACTCAATGGCAGTGACTTTGGTTTTGGTTTTAATGGCTAATAATTGTGAACATTTCTTCATGTGTTTGTTGGCTGCCTAAATATCTTCTTTGGTGAAGTTCATGTCTTCTGCCCATTTTTAATTGGATTGTCCTTTTGATGTTGAGGTTCAGGAGTTTTCTTTAAATTTTAGAGATAAGTCTTTTGTCAGGTATCTCTTTGCTGAATATTTTTTTCCCATTCTGTAAGTTCTCTTTTCACTCTTTTGGAGAAGTCTTTTGATGCATATAAGAATTTAATTTTTAGAGGGTTCCAATCATCTAGTTTATCTTCTACTGTTTGTGCATCTTGGGTTGTGTTTGTAGTCTATTTATGCCATAAATTAGGGCCTCTAAGTTTGCCCCTAGTTTTTCTTTGATGAACTTTATAGTTTTAGGTTTCACATTTAAGTCTTTGGCCCATCTGGAGTTTGTTTTTGCAAGTAGTGTAGATATGGATCTTGTTTCAGTTTTCTGCAAATGGATATCGTTTTGCCAGCACCATTTGTGAAAGAGACCATCTCTTCCCCATTGAATGAATTTTGACAGTTTGTCAAAGATCAGCTGACCATAGGTCAATGGATCTATTTCTGGGTTCTCAATTCTATCCCATTGGTCTATGTGTCTGTCATTGTACCAATACCAGGCTGCTTTGACAACTGTGGCTGTGTAGTAGGCTTTGAGATCTGGAAGTGTGAGACCTCTTACTTTATTCTTCTTCAGTAGTGTTTAGTTTATCTGAGGTCTCTTTCCTTTCCACATAAAATTAGTGATTGGTTTTTCCATGTCTTTAAAGAATGTTGGAATCTGGATCAGGATTGCATTGAATGCGTAGATTGCTTTGGGTAGTACTAATATTTTCACAATGTTCAATTTTTCTATCTATGAACATGGTATGTTCTTCCATTTATGTAGATCTCTTATAGTTTCTTGAAGTAGAGTTTTGTAGTTTTCTTTGCATAGGTCTTTTGTGTTCCTGGCAAGATTTATTCCCAAGTATCTTATCTTTTTGGTAACTATTGAAAATGATATGGGTTTCCTTATTTCCTTTTCAGTGTGGGTCATGTTTTCTTATCTAGTCTGTAACTCTCTGTCTCTTGAGTGGTGCATTTAATTCACTGACATTCAGGGTAATTATCAACAAGTATGAATTTATTGATGTAATTTTGTTATGGATTTTTTTCATGGTGTTGCTGATTTTTTTGTTCCATCCAATTTTCTGTGCTGAGCTCATTTTGTTTATGAATTTCATTATCATATCCTTCACTGCTATTGTTTTAGTATTTGCTAAATATTTGTGCTTGTCCTCTTTTTTATTTTGAGGTGAAGGTTTATTATTTTTCTTTGAGGTTACCCTGTGATTGATTATTTTCTTTCCAAGTTTAGAACAGTCTGTTCTATTTCACAATTATCTTGACTTCCTCACCATTTAGAAGTTCTGTAACTACAATATTTATTCCCTCTGTTTGGTTTGTAGTTGTCCTCATTTACCAATCAATGTCTCTGGTTCCCTGTTTACAGTCTTGTAAGCTTATATTACCTTGAATACTTCTATAACTGGGTTGGTGTCATCATGTGTGTTATACATCAGTTTGTTTGCTGTTGTTTGTTCTCTGTCAGAAGAATTCCCTTTAACATCTCTTGTAAGATTGGTCTGGTTATAACAAATCCCCTTAATTGCTGCTTCTCTGGAAATCTCCTAATTTCACCTTCATATTTAAGGGACAATTTTGCAGAGTATACAATCCTTGGTTGGAGGTTTTTGTTTTTCTTTTTTTCTTTCTTTCAGAGTGTTATATATATATCATCTCACTGCCTTCTCACCTGCATGGTTTCTGCCCAGAAATCAGAGCTTAGTCTTATTGGTTGCCCCTTTTCATTTTTCCCATGCTGCTTTCAGGATTCCTTCATCTTTGGTTTTGGTGAGCTTGATTATGATATGTCTTGGAGATTTTATTTTGGTGTCTATCTTGTTAGGGATTCATTGAACTTTTTCAATGGTTGTATTTTCATCTTTCATAATATTAGGGAAATTCTCTTCCAACAAATGTTCAGTGATTTTCTCTGAGGTTTTATTTGTCTCTTCCTGTTCTGGAATTCTAATTATTCCTCTTGATGGTATCCCATATGAATCTTAGGCTTTCTACATTTTGTTTTGGTCTTTTACCTGATTGATCCCTTAACAAATTAGTATTGAGTTATTTGTCTTCAATCTCATTAATTCTGTCTTCCTTTGACTCAATTCTACTCCTTTGACCTTTCAACGTGTTATCTGTTTCTGAAATATTAGTATTAATCTTCTGAATTTCTATTTGTTGTTTTTGTATCATTTCTAGTTTTTTGTTTATCTTGTCAATTATTCTGGTATTTTCTTCCTAAATTGTTCTAGAGTTTTGTCTATGTTTTCCTTAATTTTGTCAGTGTTTTCCTTGATTGGTCTCTCAATAAATTAAAGGTGGCCTAATATAATTCTTTTTACTTCCTTCTCAGGGAGTTCCAATGCTGCTTCTTCCTCAAAGATGTTTTCTGGGTTTGCATCCTGGTCCCTTGTTTCTTCTACATTATCTTGCTTCTTTGTGTGGACTGTGACAATCTGTTGTCTCTGAGACATTGTGGTAGTGGTGTATTTATGTTTAATGTGTGAAAGAGAATGAGACTCTGTGCACAGATCTCTGTTAGCTGTTCATAAGTAACAGTTGGGTGTGTATTGGCTACTGTCTGTTGCTGATCAAGCAGTGCACAAGAAAGTGTTGGCCCTCACTCAGTGGGGAGGCTGCAGGAGGTACAGATATGGTTGGGTTGTTTGGGAATGGTTGCTGTCTTCCACTCAGTTAAATCTGCTACAAGAACCTCTTTAAAGTGCTGAAGAGCAAAGATGTCTCTTTGAAGACTAAGATGTGCCTAATCCAAGCCATGATATTTTCAATAGCCTCATATGCATGTGGGAGCTGGATAATGAATGAAGAAGACTGAAGAAGGGTTGATGCTTTTGAGTTGTGGTGTTGGCAAAGAATACAGAAATTACCATGGATTGCCAGAAGAATGAAACAATCTGTCCTGGAAGAAGTGCAGCTGGAATTCTCCTTGCCAATGAGAAGGCTCAGACTTTGTTTCACTTATTTTGGTCAAGTTGTGAGAAGGGACCATTCACTGGAAAAGGATATCATGCTGGTAAAGTAAACAGTCATTGAAAGAAGGGAAGACCCTCAACAAGATGGACTGATACAGTGGTTGCAACGATGAGCTCAAGCCCATCAAGGATTGTGATGCACAACCATACACAGCGTCACTATGAGTTAATGCCAACTCAATGGCACATAACAACAAAAACAACATAGTTATTTTGCACAGTTGCTTTTGCTTTGAAATTTGACTGGAGAGAGTGAATAGATGAAGTTAGTATGTAACCATAACTAGGTAAATCATTCAAGACCATCACCAGTGTCAAATTACCCAATAAGCAAGGTTAGCATGGGCTTATTTGTTCTTACTTCCTAATCTGTAGTGAAATTTTCACATTTTTTTCAGCACATACAAAGATTCTGCTTCTAGGTATGGCTGGCATATATCTCTCTCAACCCCACAACACTCTCCTGCTGAATCAAAGCCTCTTTTCATATTTATAATCCTGACTAGGAGGGAGTACACAGTAAGAAAAGTGTTTTGGTTCTCTAATGCTACTCTGAATTGAATGATGCAGAAAACATCAAAAAAAAAAAAAAAGATGGAAGGCATACACAGAGTCACTGTACCAAAAAGAATTGGTCGATGTTCATCCATTTCAGGCAGTGGCATATGATCAAAAACCAATGGTATTGAAGGAGGAAGTCAAAGCTGCACTAACAAAATTGGCACACACAAAAAAAAGGCTCCATGAATTGACAGAATACCAATGAGATGTTTCAACAAATGGATGCCACACTGGAGGAACTCACTCATCTATGCCAAGAGATTTGGAAGACAGCTACCTGGCCAATTGACTGGAAGAGATCCATATTTGTACCCATTCAAAAGAAAAGTGATCCACAGAATGTGGAAATTATCAAACAATATCATTAACATCACATGCAAGTAAAATCTTCCTGAAGATAATTTAGAAATGGTTGCAGCAGTATATTGACAGAGAACCTCTGGAAATGCAAGCTGGATTCAGAAAAGGATGTGGAACAAAGGATATCATTGCTGATGTCAGACAGATCTAGACTGAAAGTAAAGAATACCAGAAAGATGTGTACTTGTGTTTTGTTGACTATGCAAAAGCATTCGATTGTTGTGGATCATAACAAATTATGGCTAACGTTGAGAAGAATGGGAATTCCAGAATACTTAATTGTGCTCATGAAGAATCTACACATAGACCAGGAGGCTGTAATTTGAACAGAACACGGAGATGAAGCATGGTTTAAAATCAGGAAGGGAGAGTGTCAGGGTTGTATCCTTTCACCATACTTATTCAATCTGTATGTTGAGCAAATGGTCCAAGAAGCTGGACTATATGAAGAAGAATGTGGCATCAAGATTTGAGGAAGATTCATTAACAACCTGCAATATACAGACAATACAACTTTACTTATTGAAATTGAAGATGGCTTGAATCACTTACTGACGAAGATTGAAGATTACAGTCTGCAGTATGGATTATACCTCAACATAAAGAAAACAAATATCCTCACAACTGGACCAATAAGTAGCATCAAAATAAATGGAGAAAAGAATGAAGTTGTCAAAGACTTCATATTACTTAATTCTACAATCAACACCTACGGAAGCCACAGTCAAGACATCAGATGACGTACTACATTAGGCAAATCTGCTGCAAAAGACCTCTTTAGAGTGCTCAAGAGCAAAGATGTCTCTTTGAAGACTAAGGTGTGCCTAACCCAAGCCATGGTATTTTCAGTCACCTCATATGGACGTGAAAGCTGGACAATGAGTAAGGAAGATGGAAGAAGGGTTGATGCCTTTTAGTTGTGGTGCTGGTGAAGAATATTG
>NW_006921889.1:901401-902405 GCF_000298275.1 Orycteropus afer afer
AAAAAAAAAAAAAAACATGCCCAAAGTAGGTGAGATGAAGTCTGGCCATTCTCATTTCCAGGAACATTCCCACTGCACTTCCTCCAGGACAGATTTGTTAGTCCTTTTAGCAGTGCATGGTACTTTCAGCATTCTTTGCCAACATCGCAACTCAAAAACATCAACTCTTCTTTGATCTTCCTTTTTCTTTGTCCAGCTCTCACATGCATAAAAGGCGATTGAAAATACCATGGCTTGGGTTTGTTGTTGTTGTAGTTATGTGCCGTCGAGTTGGGCCCAACTCACAGCGACCTCTCCTTGGGTTTCCAGGACAGTATCACTACAGAAGTAGATTGCCCAAAGTTCCTTCCGAGGAGTGGCTGGTGGGTGTGAACCACCAGCCTTCTGGTTAGCAGTCAAGTGCCTTACGCACTAAACCAGGTGCCTCCTAGTCTTCAAGGAGATATCTTTGCTCTTCAGTGCTTGAAAGAGGTCTTTTGCAGCAGATTTTCCCAATGCAATATGTATTTTGATGTCTTGATTGCTGCTTCCATTGGCGTTGATTGTAGATCAAAGTAATATGAAGTCTTTAACAATGTCAATCTCTTCTCCATCTATCGTAATGTTGATTGTTGGTCCAGTTGTGAGGAATTTTGTTTTCTTTATGTTGAGGTGTAATCCATACTGCAGACGGTACTCCTTAATTTTCATCAGTAAGTGCTCTAAGTCATCCTTGCTTTCAGCAAGCAAAATTGTGTCATTTGCATAACACAGGCTGTTAACAAGCCTTCTTCCAATCCTGATACCACATTCTTGTTCATATAGTCCAGCTCTCAAATTATTTTCTCACCATACAAGCTGAATAAGTATGGTGAAAGGATACAACCCTGATACACCCCTTTCTTCATTTTAAACCATGCAGGGTCCCCTTGCTCCATTCAAGCAACAGCCTCCTGGTCTATGTACAGATTCCTCATGAGTACAATTAAGTGTTCTGGAATTCCCATTCTTCTCAATGTTATCCA
>NW_006921889.1:903270-922258 GCF_000298275.1 Orycteropus afer afer
TGCCAAGGTCTAAATTCCAACTGCCAGTCATTATAGGGAATGACTACTACCAGCTGCCCAGCTAAGTTGATACCTGAACTTAACTATCACACCACCCCAAACAGGCATAGATAATGGGATTTACAAAACACCACAGAATGGAGGGCAATGGCTAGAAGGGCCACATCAAGCAATTCACTGCAATGTGATATCAATGATATTGTCCGATAATTTCCACATTCTGCGGGATCACCTTTCTTTGGAATGGGTACAAATATGGATCTCTTCCATTCAGTTGGCCAGGTAGTTATCTTCCAAATCTCTTGGTATAGCCAAGTGAGTACCTCCAGCAAGGCATCTGTTTGTTGAAAAATCTCAATTGGTATTCGGTCAGTTCCTGGCCTTGTTCTTTGCCAGTTCCTTCAGTGCAGCTTTGACTTCTTCCTTCAATACCATTGGTTCTTGATCCTATGCCACATCCTGAAATGGATGATCATCTATCAATTCTTTTTGGTATGTTGTTGTTGTTGTTGTTATGTGCCGTCGATAGTGACTGTTTATTCCATCCATCTTCTTTTGATGTTTCCTGTGTCATTCAACATATTGCCCATGGAATCTTTCAATATTGCAATTCAAGGCTTAGAGTTTTTTTTCCTCAGTTCTTTCAGTTTGAGAAATGCCAAGCATGTTCTTCCCTTTTAGTTTTCCAACTCCACTCTTGGCACACTTCATTATAATAATTGACTTTGTCTTCTTGAGCTGCTTTTGAAATCTTCTCTTCAGCTCTTATATCCTGTCAATTCTTCCATTTACTTTAGCTCCTCTCCATTCTAGGGCAAGTTAAAGAGTCCCCTCTGACATCCACTTTGGTCTTTTCTTCCTTTCCTGTTTTTTTAATGACCTATTGCTTTCTTCATGGATGATGTTCTTGATGTCATCCCACAATTCTGGTTTTCGGTCATTGGTGTTCAGCTCATCAAATGTATTCTTTAGATGGTCTCTAAATTCAGGAGGGATAATATCAAGGTCATATTTTAGCTCTTGTGGAGTTGTTTTAATTGTCTTTGGTTTCAACTTGAACTTGCATATGAGCAGTTGATGGTTTGTTCCACAATCAGATCCTGGTCTTGTCTTGGCTGAAGATATTGAGCTTCTCCATCACCTCTTGCTACAGATATAGTCAATCTGATTCCTGTGTACTCCATCTAGTGAAGTCCATGTGTATAGCTGACGTTTGTGTCTTGAAAAACGGTATTTGCCATGAATAACTCATTGGTCTTACAAAATCCTGTCATGCAATCTCCAGTGTCATTTCTATCACTGACGACATATTTTCCAACTACCAGTGATTCTTCTTTGTTTCCAACTTTTGCATTCCAATCACCAGTGATAATTAACACATCTTGATTGCATGTTCAGTAGATTTCAGACTGCAGAAGTTGATAAAATTCTTCAATTTCTTCATCTTTGGCTTTGGTGATTGGTGTGTAAATTTGAATAATAGTAATATTAACTGATCTTCCTTGTAGGCATATAGATATTATCCTGTCACTAAAAGCATTGTCCTTCAGGATAGATCTTGAAACATTTTTTATGATGATAAATACTATGCTATTCCTCTTCAAATTATCATTCCTGGCATAGTAGATCTGATTCAAAATGGCCAAAAGTAGTCCATTTCAGTTCACTGATGCCTAGGACATTGATCTTTATGCTTTCCAATTCATTTTTGACAACTTCCAATTTTCCTAGATTCGTACTTCATACATTCCATGTTCCAATTATTAATGGATATTTGCAATTGTTTATTCTTATCTTGAGTTGTGCCTCATCAGCAAAAGGAGGTTCTGAAAGCTTACCTCTATCCACATCATTAAGGTCGGCTCTATTGTAAGGAGGTAGCTCTTTCCTAGTTATTTTGAATGCCTTCTGACCTGAGGGGCTCATCCTCTGGCACTACATCAGACAATGTTTCAGGGCTATTTTTCACTCATATATCAGACAGTGTTTCACTGCTATTCATAAGATTTTCACTGGCCTATTCTTTGAGAAGCGGATGGTTCTTCCTTCTTCTGAGTCTACTAGGCTGGAAGTTCTACTGAAACCTGCATTCCATGGCTAACCCTGTTGGCACTTGAAACACTGGTGGCACAGCCTCCAGCCTCATAGCAACACACAAGCCACCACAGGATGACAAACTGACAGATGAGTTCATCTCCCTCAGTTCTTCCAAACTGCTCCACTCCTGCTTCCCAGACATCCCTACCAGTTTTGGCCCTCCAAAAAACCATCTGCCACCACCTCCCGGCCATCCATACCAGTTCCTGCCCTCCAAAAAGTCATCTAATTTTACTGTAAAGACTGCTTTTCTAGTCATTCACCTATGTGAGCTTTTAGCAGATTAAATACTATTTAGCCTACTTAAGTTTGGATTATCAACTCATATCAGTAGTGAAAAACTGTTTTATAACTAATGTGCTTGTTATATTTTAAGAATATCTAAATGTATTATGAAATTTTAAAGTATTAAACTATATAGTAGAATTCTCTTATCCAATATGATCAGTCAAATGTTTGATTGGTTGATTGAAGTAAATTAAGAGTAGATAATCATTAAACATTATATCCACTTACCACATTCACTTTAACTAAAAACATACTAACAATGTTTATTCGTAAATCTTCATATTATGTCCAAAACGTTTTCTAAAGCATGACTTCCTATAAAGTAACAATGAGTGATTCAAAAGGAAATTAAGAAAATAATCCATTTATAATAGTATCAAAAAGAATAAAATATTTAGGAATAAATTTAACGCAGGAGATGCAAGACGTGGACACTGCAAACCATGAAACACTGCTGAAAGAAATTAAACAAGATTAAATAAATGGAAAGATAACCTGTGTCCATGAGTTGGAAGACTTAATATTGTTAAGATGACAGTACTCCCAAAGCATTTCACAGATTCGATGCAATCCCTATGAAAATCCCACTGACCTTTCTTGCAGAAATGGAAAAGCTGGTCCTAAAATCATGCAGAACTTCAAGCTAGCCCACACAACCTAAACCATCTGGGGAAAGAAGGAAGTAGGAAGAGTCTCACTTCACAATTTTAAAACTTATTACAAAGTTGTACTAATCAAAACAGTATGGTACTAACATGAGGATAGATGTAAGGAACAGAATATAAAGTCCAGAATAAACTCATATAGCTATTTATTTCTAACAAGAGTGCCCAGGCCATTCAATGGGGGAAAAACAGTCTCTTCAACAAATTAACTTTAAGGGATTTATAAACCTGCAGAAATTATCTGCAGAATGTTGTATGTGTGTGCATTTTTCTGTGAAAATATCCTCAAAAGATTCTATGACCCTAAAAGCATTAAAACATACTGCTAAGCTACTTGGATTATGGGGGAAAGAGGATCTAGTACTCTAGCTGATTATTTTTTTCTCTCCTCCTACCACCTCATTTAATATAAATTTTTATTGATTTATTTTCCCTTAAAAAATTTTCCAAAAACTGAGATGTTAATTGGGCTATAAATATAGCCACAGTTAGCATCTAAAATTCAGATGATATTGAATAGTTTAGGAAAAATATTTCCATGTTCATATAAAATACAGTTATTGCAGATCTCAAGGAAAAAGAGAGAAAGCTGAATTCAGAATTATTTCACCCTCATGATCCCATTGCACAGGAATTTTGTGTAACAGTGATTCCTTTACATGGGGAACAGGCACAGTGATATTTAACTTTTTCATTAGTGTTCAAGCTCTAAGTGACCACTAAACAATCAGAGGTTTGTCACTTCAGACTCAGGTGAAGCAATGTGTTAACTCTCTCCTTAAGCAAGAGAGACTCTCAAAATGATATTAGAGAAGCAGCATGGTCTTATGCAAAGACCACTTGAATTGCTGTCTGGAAAGCTGGTCTCCGTCTCAGCTCTGCCACTGAGGGACTGTATTACTTTAGACTTGTTACTTAACACTTCAGAGTTTCTATTTTCTCATCTACAAAATAAATATAAAACTAATATTTGACTTGCTGATACACAATGTTGTTTTGATGATCAATATGCCAAACCCTCTGTTAAAATTATAAGTTACTAGAGACTTGTAAAGGAGCCTTGGTGGCACAGTGTTTAAGTGCTCAGCTGCTAATTGAAAGGTTGGTGATTTGAACCCACCAGCCACTCTGTGGGAGAAAGCTGTGGCTGTCTGCTTCCATAAAGATTTACAGTCTTGGAAACTTTCTGGCAGTTCTACCCTGTTCTGTAGGGAGGGTCTCTATGAGTTGTAATCAACTCAATAGCAATGGGTTTGGTAGAGACATGTAAATAAGAGATTGCTTTTCATAAACAGAGTAGCTTTTATCTACATGGGAAAGAAAATGGTTTCAAGCTACTTATATCTCTTTCTCTCTTTGCTATCTGTGTGGTATGTGTGTGTCTTTATTGATTCCTTTCAACTTCCAGAAAGTAATTCATAATTCGTTGGTACTCTTCTGAAACTTACAACCCAACTAAATATCAGCATTGAAAGGTATTGTTTTGATCATTCTATCTTAATTTTCAATCTTAAACTCATACAATTAGACATTTCTATAAAATAAAAGAAGTGGAAGATAACCATAGTGCCTTTGTCATAAGGGTATTGTGAAGAAAAACTTGGATAATGCCAGCAGAGCACTTAGCACAGTGACTGGTAGGCAAGAAAAAGAGCTCTGGTAGCTCAGTTGTAAGGCATCTGACTGCTAACCAGAAGGTTGGTGGTTCAAGCCCACCAACCACTCCATAGAGGCAAGACTGGGCAATCTACTTCCATAAGGATTCACCACCTCTGAAACCCAATGGGAGTCGCTATGAGTCAGAATCAACTCAATGGCAGTGGGTTTGGTTTTTCTGGGCTTTTTCTTGTGTTTTGTTTTGTTTATTATCTTAAAGGGGTCTTTGACAAAGAGCCTGGGTCACATTGCTAATTATTGGTAAATCCAATGCTCCAACAATACTTTGGCTACCAAACCTCTCAAACTCCCCCAAATCCAAGCCCAGTTAGTTTTCCCAATAATGATAAACCTCATCAGATTTAGAATAAACGTGTTAGAAACCTGACAAATTCTATAAATTTGGATTAATTTTTTTTAATGAAGTCACAAAGAATGCGAGGCGCTGATGACCTACTTGTAAACCTTTGCTTGGTCCTTGGACTCAGGTCAGAGCCAAGGTACAAGTCAACAAACAGCTCAACCTCCAGGACCTTCCTCCATTCTTCCTGGAAGAAAAGCAGAAGCCCAGAGGGCTGTCCAGTGAAGGCTGGTGGCCCACCATTCATTTCATGAAGGCCATCAGTAGAGGAACCTTCATCAGCAGCCCAGGTCATGGGAACCAGTCCTCACAGTCCATCACTCCCCAGCTTGGTCCTCTCCTCAGCCTTACACAAAATGGAGCCTGGGTTTCCCTTTGACCTTTGTCCTGGGCTATCTCCATGGATCCTCTCCAGCTGTGTTGAATCATTTCTTTCTACCTTTTTATCTTTGCTTTCCCAGAATTTCCTTTGCTAAGCAACACAGACAGATGCCAGTCTCAAAACATTTCCCAACTTGCAGCCTGGATTTCATTGGAATACACTTTCATGTTAAGCTTTGAAGGCTATAGTAAAGATTGCATTAGGGACAGTTACCAGCCAGCTATTAACCATTGCCTCTGGTCTGACCTGAATTCACAGAGTGCATGGTCACCCGACAACTTAATCAATGAGCCCCTTTGGCTTTAGGGTTGCAGAGGCCAAGAGTTCCATCAAAGAGGCCTATGTGCTTTCAGCAACTCAGAAGATTCCAGTTGTTTTCATCAGGCCTGAGAGGTTAAAATAAACAAATAAGAAAATGCCAAGTTGCCCTCTCATTTCTTCTTATGCCTGGTGCCAGCCTGGGCCAGTGCCGGACAGGCTGCCCCCAAAGAGACTGTGATGGTGTCCATGAAGGCAGGCCATATGACCAGAGCTTTCAATGCACCAAGTGCCTTCTTTTCTCTACACACTCAACTCTCCATTTCTAAACATGCATAAATACCCATCACTTTCTAATGAAAGTCTCCTGGCTCAGACCTCACCCAGTTGGAGGCTGCAGTTGGCAGCTTTTAGGCACATTAACACTTTCAGCAGCATTTGAAAACAAAGCTTGTGCAGAAAGGCCCAGAAATTGTTTGTTTGCGACTGTCACTGATCAGGATTTTCCTGTGGGGCAGTAGTGCAGCCTGGGCTGAGAGGGAGGTCTCCAGGAGGGCATTACTGTGTAAATACACGTCCTCTCTCTAAGCCCTCAGCCCTTATGCCTTTACGGAGCTTTTGAAAAATCTCATAAACATGTTTGGCTGCCAGACAGCTCCCAGAGAGGCTTCTGCTCACTGAGTGATTGTTCAACCTTAGGGTGAGTCTTACAGGGCACCATAGGCCCAGGGGTTTGGGTTCCTCTTCAGATGTATAGATCTTCTCAATTGGAATGCATTTGAAAGAATTTTTAACCATTTATTAGTTAAAGTTTTAAATGCCAGTGTTTAGATTTAGATTCTGAATACAAGAGCACTGTGTGTCCTTCTTGCCTTGGATGTGAAGGAAAATTGTATAAAGCATTTGTGAATGTCTGTCGACATTATGTATCAATGGTGAATTTGTTATGTGTGCACATGCACTCGTCCATGTGGGTGAAGGATGCGTAAAGTGGGACATCCCTGTAACTTAGGGAGACTATTGCAACTCATTCTTTGCTGGGACTACTCTCAAAAGTCACAGTGATTTCTTAACTGCCAAATCCAGTGGCAATTAGCCCTCAATCTCTTTCATGTCCTGGTAGCATTTGACACCATTGATCACTGTCCCTCTCTTTCTTGAAACTCTTTTTTTCAAAAGACTAAGCCTCTGCATCCCTATGGTTCTTTCTGATCTTTCTGGCCACACTTTCCCTGGTCATTATGCTTTTTGCCCTCTAAACATCAGAAGGACAATCAGCATGATAATGTCCTCAGCCATCTTCTCTCTTTCTCTAGTCTCTTTTGTTGACTCTATTTCCTCCCAGGACTCCAAAGTTTACAACGATGTGAGTGAATCCCAAGTATACCTCTCTGGCACTAACTCTGTTCTCAAATCTGCTTTCTTTATCAATTCAATCTAGATATCATATCAGTACCTCAAACTCAGAATGTGCACAATAGAATTTAGCATCTCCACTGTGACCCATCTTCCAAACCTGCACTTGCTCTTGCATTTCCTGTTTGTGTTTGGACCCCTCATCTGTCTAACCACCCAAGCTTAAAACCCTAGAATCACCTTTGATTCCTCCTTGGACTGTCCCCTCATATGGAGCAGTTAATCAATCTGTCAGTCCAGCCTCCAGACTCACAAATGTCTCATGTAAGTTTTCTTCTCCATTCCCTCTGCCCTATACTAGTCAAGTTTCTGTTATTCTCACCAAGAGTATTACTATACTCTCTAAAATTTTCACAGCTTCTCTTCCTCTATTTTCCACTCCATCCCATGCATTGCAGATCAATCATCCAACAAAGTCCTTCTTATTATATATATAATCAATGGCCCCATGACCTATTCAGGCAGCTGGGTGACACAAACGGTTAAGTGCTCATTACTACCCAAAACGTTGGTGGTTTGAATCCACTCATAGGCACCTTATAAGATAGGCCTGGAAATATGCTTCTGAGATGCCACAGCCTTGAAAAGCTTATAGAGCAGTTGTAGTCTGAATACATGGAGTCACCATGAGTCAGAATTAACTCGAGAGTAACTAACAGTTGCCTATGGAACAAAGGCAGTTAAGAATAAATTCCTTACCCTGAAATTAAAAGCCCTCCAGGATTTTTCCACTGGCCATCCTGTGTTCAGCCAAATGGAACTTCCCAATATTCCCTAAAACTATTTTCTATCAACATTTATACCTTTGTTGAGACTCAGACTCTCAATGACCTCATGTGTGTCAGAGTAGAACTAAGCTTCATAGAGTTTTCAAGAGCTGTTTCCTCTGTGGGAAAGGCCCAACCGTCTCCATGTGTTCAAATTTATAGACTCTTTAGGTCTCAGCATAGGATCTACCCTCTCCATGAAGATTTTTCAGATATCTCCTTTCCTCAGTCCAATATCACACAGAGATCACTCACCTAAATTCCCAGCAACTTATCTGTAGTCTGTTATGGCAAGTTCTACTAAAGATTAAATGCACATACACAGAGAGAGAGAGAAATCTAATCTTCCTATCCAGATGAAAAGTCCTACTCATTGTGTGTCCCATTGCTTAGCACAGTGCCTGGCACATCTTAGAAACCCCTAAGTATTGGTCAAATGAATGGATGAATCCATGAGCAGAATGTATGTCCAAAATTGTCTTAGATCAAACAGAGATAGTGGACTCTGACTTGCAGCGGGGCTTGCCATTCAGCCTCCTCTGTATTCTGACTCTTGTCCCCTGCTCCTGCCATACCCCTTTCTCAGCTTTACCACAGCCCAACAGTGCAAGCACATCCCTCCTTCTAAGCCAGAGATGGTCAACTGGCAACCTACAGGCCGGATGTGACTTACAATTTTTTTGGGGGGGGGGTGTGGGGGGGTACACATTATGTTTTTTAAATTTTGAGTTAATTGCTAACATTTAAAAATCAGGAGACTTCATGTAGAAATATGGATTTGGGGCAATGATGAACTCCCATTCCAGCTTGACTATATTTGGCTGCCGTTTAAGGATGCAGCTGGTATTCTTCAAGTCACAGCTCTAACTACTGTATGTTACTTGATTCACCCTTGTGTAAGCATTTGAATTTGAGAACCATGTTCTACGTCTTTTCCCACTCTTCCCCAGCTTTGTAGCTAAAATGTCTTGTTTTCTACATCTCTAGTTTTTACCTTCTCCTGGCAGGAAGAATTCATTGACTACCACAGAATGAAATCCCCTCTCCCTCCCCCCCGTGTATTGGTGTAGCACAGCAGAGTTGACCTAAACAGCGCTTGTCAGTCTAGCCAACCCAGACTCATGGCGATCGTGTGTCAGAGTCGAACCAAAATCCACCCAGTGTTCAAGTTTTCACAGTTTCCAAATTAGATCTCTGGACCTTCTGAGGCTTGGAAATTAAAGTGCACCAACACTGTACTGTCTCACTTCTTTTTTTTTTTTTTTTTTCTTACTTCTTCAGTAAAAAAGGCTGAATGAGGCCCCAGAGTTATGGCTAATGGTATTAATTCTCACAAATAGTAATTGACAGAACAGGGATTCAAACTCAGTTCTTCTGATGTCAGGTTTTGTTTCTTTCCTTAATGATGACTTCTTCCTTTACAGGTTTGTACTGTCTTCTGCAATTCAATCCAACTCATTTCAGCAAATTTTTATTGAGTACTGAATATGTTACAGGAAATGTTTTCATTCTAATTGTTGAAAAGTATCACTCTTTGAATTGGGCATCCCACCAATTGACATAGAAAGGGCACTAGAGATGAATCCTCTCCTCTAAATACTTAATGAACATCTTCTTTGCTTAAACACCATGCTACATCCTAGACATAACCAAACTCACTGTCGTTGAGTCGGATCTGACTCAAGCGACCCCTCCTTGAGTTTCCAGGGCAGTATCACTACAGAAGTAGATTGCCCAACCTTCCTTCTGGAGAGTGGCTGGGGGGGTTGAACCGTAAAAAAAAAAAAAAAAAAATCAGTATTTCCCTGCCCTATGGGGCTTAAAATATATTTCTCTTTAAATGAACACTCTCTTCTTCCAACAGATTACAAGTTCCTGTAAGACAGGATCTGAGTTTTAACTCTCTGAATGGTACAATGAACTGAATTCATTAGGTGCTTAATTTTTATTTTTTTTTAGTTCTAATTTTTTTTTTTTAATTGTGATTTGGGTGAAGATGTACAGAGCAAATTCACTTTCCATAGAGCAGTTCACATACAATTTGTCTCATGACATTGACCACAATTTACCACAATGCAACAGCTCCCCTCCCACTTCCTCCTGATAATTACCTCTTCCCAGTGTCCATCCCTCCATGCCCTCTTGCCCCCTGAGTTATCTCTCGGTGCATAAGCAGCCCTTCTTTCTCCCAGGATTGTTCTCTCCAAGGAGTGTATCTACCTCAGGTAAATGTTCAACTCATATGCCTGTCTTTTGTTTGGCTGGAAGCCACAGGAGTGGGTTCAATTCCAGACCTGAAGGGCAGCTAGGGGCCTCAGTCAAACCAGCAAACTTGGTCCCCCCACCTTTTTTTTTCTCCAAATGATTTTGAGTTTTGTTCCACATTGTTCTCCCTCTCTATCCAGGATCTGCTACAGAGATCCTCTTCCAAGTGGTTGCCATTGGTAGCCAGGCACCGTCTAGTTCTTCTGGTCTCATAGTCATATAGGCTGCAGATTGGATGGTGTACCAGTTGCTAGGACTGATTATATTCATGAATTTTTGTTTTTCTTCATTCTTCTTTGCTCTGGACAAGGGGAGACCCATCATTGCATCTAGATGGCAGTTTGCAAGCTTTTAAGATCCCAGTCACTACTCACCAAAGTAGGAGGTGGAAGTGTTTTGTGTAGTATGTTATGCCAGTTGAGCTTGATGTCCCCTGAGACTATCATCCTGAGCCCACAGGTTCAACTACTCAGTCCCTCTGGGTAGCTGGCTGTAATCATAGGTGCTTAATTTTTGTAGTTAATGAAACGTGCTCCTGAGTCATTCTAGGTTATAGCAGCAGTTGTTCCTGTCTTCTCTGCTCCCCTTCAATGCTTCTCTATGACTCTTAGGAGCCGGTTCTTATGAAGCCAAAGTTCCTAATAGTAAAGAATGAGAACAAGGAGGGAAAGCTTCATAGGTGTGCAACCTGTGCAGTCACACAGGACCCTGAGCTCAGAAGGGTTTTGAGCTTGGTTTAGTGTTTAACTGTCACTCTCTTGAATTCTAATAATTTTGAATAAGGGGTTCCACAAATTATATACCCTGTTTTAAGAACAAGGAGTCCTGGTGGCACAGTGGTTAAACACTCAGCTACTAACCGAAAGATCATTGGTTCAAACTACCAGAGTTCTGAGAAAGAAAGATGTGGCAGTGTGCTTCCATAAAGATTGCAGCCCTGGGAACCCTATGGGGCAGTTCTACTCTGTTCTATAGGGTGACTATGAGTCAAAATCAACTCAACAGCAACCGGTTGGTCTAAGAACAGAGTTGGGGATAGCAGGCCCTATGTTTTAATCGTAATGTCAACACCATGAATTTGATAATAGGTTTCTCTTTAGGATGTCCTTAGTCTTGCTCCAATGCAGAAAAACAGTAGGGATATATTTGAAGTTACTTATATCCTGTAATACATAACAGAGTGCTGTGTCTAAAACACATAATAGAAATTTCAGTGATGCTAAGAAAACCACATTGTGTTTGCTCACCTTTAGATTCATCTTTAGATTCCATTTACGGGAGTAGTTCTTAACGTCTAATCTCTGGACCAGAGACATTAGCATCACCTGGAAATTTATTAGAAACACAAATTTTGGGCCCCATGTCAGATTTATTGAATCATAAATTTTAAGGGTGGGGCCCAGTCATATGTGTTTTAACAACCCCTGCAGGCAATTCTGGTGTATGCCAAAAATTGGGAAATACTGGGATACAGTACTGTGAGCTCCTTGGAAGCAGGTCCTCGTCTGTTTCCAGATAAGTATGAATTATTTAATATAGATCCATTGAAGGACAATTGAGAGATATGCAGGATTAGAAAACATTGCTTTATGAATTTGTATGAATACAGGGGGAGGCAGTATCACTACAGAAGTAGGAATGCCCAACCTTCCTTCCGAGGAGTGTTGGGCATTCCTACTTCCATAGTGATACTGCCTCGGAAACCCAAGGAGGGGTCGCTATGAGTCGGGGCCGACTCGATGGCAAATAACAACAACAACAACAATACAGGGGGAAATAGAAGAACTGACTCTTTCCTAGGCAACAGATTTGCTACTCTTTTAAAGGAGAAACTCTGGCAGCATAGTGGCTAAGGCACTTGACTGCTAACCAGAAGGCTGGTGGTTCAAACCCACCAGCCACTCCTTGGAAGGAAGATGGAGTAATCTACTTCCGTAGTGTTACTGCCTCGGAGACCCAAGGAGGGGTCGCTATGAGTCAGGTCCAACTCAACAACACCAACACTTTTGAAAGCAGAGCCAATAAAGTAAAAGGTTGTAGAGGCTAAACTTGAATGGAAAAGAGAAGCCTTCTCCTAATATTTTCCTCACATATAACGCATTTTGGAAAGAATATCAGAGTCCTAATGCTGAACCTGACTTTAGATCATATGCATAAGGCCTCACCCCCATTTTATAAATGAGAAAATTGAGACCCAGAAAGATGAACACTAATTTCCCCCTGACATTTACCAAAAGAGAAAGTTTTATCAAAGTCAAAGCCAGAATCACCTTGGTTATAATTTGGTACCCTTTACAACTGGGTAATTATTGGACAGGTGGGAAGCAGCCACTCTATTCAGAAGCTCTGTTAATTGCACTGCCATTGAACACTCATTTCCTCTCCATCTTCTAAGCTAACCAATTGCCACCCTGTCAGCTCCAACTCTTGGCGACCCCATGTGTGTCAGAGTAGAACTGTGGCTGGTTTTCCAGAAGTAGGATGCCAGACTTTTCTTCCTAGATGTCTCTGGGTGAACTTGAATCTCCAATCTTTCTGTTAGCTGCAGAACTCATTGGCCAATTGCACCACACAGGGACAGGTCTTCTGCTAGATAGTTTGGTTTCAAAGCCCATACATATTTTTAAAGAGACAGCTTTCATGTTCTCGACCACTCTCAGATGCTCAGTTTATTCTTTGCAGCTGATGTCTCACATCAGGAAGACAATGTGATGGCCATGGTGTGTAGTTAATGACCACCTCTTACGCTGTAGGAGAAGAGGAGCCCTGCTTATAGGTGGCATGCTTGCTCCAAGCTGCTTATCTGGACAGAACACCTGGTTCTCGTTTGTAACACTGGAAACATTTCATGCTTATTAAGCATCATCTGCTCTCAATTTTTAAACCACAAGTTTGGCTTGGTTTGTTTTTAATAAGTAGTTACAACAAAGTTCACCTTTTCTGTATGATGATGTCTCTGAAACCAAACTATTGGCATGTTGTACATTTAGATTAATCTGGCTGTTATAAGCAGTTAAAAACATGAAGAACATAAGTCTTGAAATTTCTGACTTTCTCCTGCCAAGGTATGACCACAGATTTATTTTCAACATGTACATTTGAAGGAAAGGATGACCATGTTCAAAGGAAATTGTGTAACAGTCTTTACCTTTGCATGGTAGTCCATGTTGCTCCATTTTTCTTCCCCAGTTTGGAATTTAACTTATGCAAAATTCTTTTTGGGGGATAAAGTTAATAGAGCTCTTCTTCTATTTCTTGGTATTTCACAATTAGTATTTCTTAGTTTTTTGACAGCCGATAGTTCTTTATGTGCTATTTTGTCACCACGCTTACCCACTATAAGAGACCAGAGTTAAGACATTCATCTTCTCTTGAGAGGTCAGGAATCTATTAGTTCCAAGTTAAATATAATTGTAAAGTCACAAGACTTATAAAAAGACATGCAACTGATATTTAAATTTGAATAGGATTTTCCAGGTTTCTTAGTAATGCATTTTTAAATGCCAATTCCCTGGTAATAAATATTCATAACCACTAATATATTGGACAGTGATATTCTAGTCCTGGCACTAGGTGGGGATTTTTAATTCTAGCATGTTAAATTCCTTGATGTTAGATTATTGCCCCAGGTTAAGGTAGCATGTTGCAAGTCTGCAACCATCTCAACTTTTTTCTACAAAGTAAAGTCAACCTGAATTAGTGAAAATGTTTACTTTTTCTTCTGAATAGTGTAAACTGAATATTTCCAAGTTCTCCTACCTTCAGGAGAACAGCGCCCAACATACAGTATAAATGGCTGATAACTAAATCTAAACCCTCTTCCTAGGTGATTATAAAGTTTAGTCCTCTTCCCAAGAATTTCTAAAAAGCCCCAAGATATGCTTATGCTTCATAGATTTGTGCTATCATAACCTTTATTCCACACTATTTTATGATTTAATCATCCAATGTTATGATTTGGGGTTAAACATCTAAGTTACATGAGGAAAGAGTACTTTTCTGTTTTTCTACTTCTTCACCAATATACCCTCAGTATCAAGAACAGTGCCTGGCATATGATAGATGTAGATACTCTTTTGGGTGATGGATACAAGATGTGAACTAGAATAAATGAATGAATGAATACACTGGAAATGTATCTATCATGTTGATGCAGCCTAAAGTTTCAAAGTTAGATTATATATGAGAATGATAGAAAGGAGGGAAATCATGCAAATACAAACCTGAATGTCTATATTATTCCTAGGGAGCATCTCTAAATCAATATTACCTTCAGTAATGATTGTTGTTGTTAGGTGCTGATGAGTCGTTTCCGACTCATAGCGACCCCATACACAGTAGAAAGAAACACCACCTGATCCCACGCCAGCTCCATGATCCTTGCTATACTTGAGCCCATTGTCACAGCCACCACATCAATCTATCTCGTTGAAGGCCTTCCCCTCTTTCGTCGACCCTCCACCTTACCAAGCATGACATCCTTCTCCAGGGAATGGTACCTTCTGACAACATGACCAAGTAGGTGAGACGAAGTCAGTAATGATAGCTTCATCAATTTTATTAATTGGATTATACTCTCCAATTATCATTCTGGCAATTCCTAGAGGTGGGAAACATTGTTTAGTTTTTATGAATTGCTATGTGATTATTTGCTCACAGCTGATTTCTTAATGTATTTTCTCATGGGAAAAATAAAAATTATATTTTCCTTTCTCAATGGGTTTATTTTAGTGGATAGTTGTAAGGGCTTTAAAAATAATTTTTCAGTAGCATGTTTACTACTACTTTGGAATCTGCATTAATGCCTAAAAGAGATCAAAAAGAAATTCTTTTTTCATGCCTGTCTATCTTTTTATATTTCAAACTTCCATATCATCAAATCAAAAAATCCTCTACAAGGATTATTACTATTAATAATACCAGTTTGTGGTAAAATGCTATAGGTATGGTCAACAAATTACTCTATGAAACAAACTCTTGAATCTTTGAATAAAATGTGTTTTCACTATTGTTGTTGTTGTTGTTATGTGCCGTCCAGTCAACCCTGACTCATAGCGACCCCTCCTTGGGTTTCCAAGGCAGTATCACTACCCCATCCTTCCTCCCCTTTTATCTTTAACTATTGGAATTCAAGGTATTTCTTATCTCTGAGTATTTACATAATTTCAATATTGCTTTTCTTTTCCATAATCTCCACACCCTTTTTGAAGCAATTTTAATGACAATAAGAAATGAAATTGCCCTCCTTTGGGAAAGATTCCAATTCTGGATGCTGGCTCTGATAAGTATTGCATTCTTCTATAGCTGCATGTTTCTTTCAGCAAAATTCTGACCTTTATGTATTTCACATATTGTGGTGATTAAGTTTGTGTGTCAACTTGGCTGAGCCTGGTTGAATGGCTGGGCAGCTGGATATAGTATTCCCCATGATGAGACAGGTAATCAACTCCATGGTGGGATCTACCACAAGCAGCTGAGTAGCTGTCTTAGGGTTGTGGTCTTCTTCCTGTATATAAGGAGAAGCCTTGGGGGATGGTCTTTACCTTATGGCATGCTTGAAGCCTGCATGTAGCCATTTCGTTTTTCAGCAGCCTGCCATGCTCTGCCAACCTTGGGACTTTCAATGGACTTGAGTTAATGGCCTGCCATGTGGTTTGGTAACATCAGGACTGTGCCTTTTTACTTGTCAACCCTGGGCTTGTCAGTCTCAGCAACCAGTAGCTGTCTGACTGAAGAAAAGCCTCTAGCTCCATTGGGCCAGGAGCAGGAGGCAGAGTTAAACCCCGAGGTTGAGGGGCTTTCACTCAGCCCCTAGAGACTGGCACTTTGAACTGGACTTAAAGCTTCCCAATTGTAAGAATAAACTCCTGTTTGTTAAGGCCATCCCATTTGTGGTATATTCTTGTCAGAGTAGCACTAGGGAACCAGAACACATATTAATGGCCAAACTAAAAGCTCATCATGAGTCAGGTCACAATACCCCAAATATATTTTTCTAACCTTGAAAATTTCCAGTTTTCAACAAAGCTCTGAAAAAAAAAAAAAAGCAATATTAAAATATCTTCCCAACACAGTACAAAGTTTTCTTGCACTCCCACTAATACACTCAGTATAGTCTCCTTTTTACTGTCCCGCCTTGTTGTTGTTGTTGTTATTTGCCGTCGAGTCGGCCCCGACTCATAGCGACCCCTCCTTGGGTTTCTGAGGCAGTATCACTACGGAAGTAGGATTGCCCAACCTCCCTTCCGAGGAGTGGCTGGTGGGTTTGAACCGCCAGCCTTCTGGTTAGCAGGCACTTCTTAAATTCTTATAACTGCACAAGGCATTCCCATATATATTCTCTCATTTGACCACAGTAGAGTAGCTAAAGCAAATGGAATAAGTGATGAAGTGAAAAAGCTCAACAGAGGATTTCAAAAGGCAGCTCGAGAAGACAGTCTTTACTCAGCAAAGACTCGGAGTTAGAAAACCAAAAGGGAAGAACACACTTGGCATTTCTCAAGTTGAAAGAACAGGAGAAAAAAAAATAAACCTCAAGTTGCAATACTAAATGACTCTATGAGTTGGGTTCTACTCGACAGTACATAACAACAACAACAACAACAACATGGACAAAATATTGAACAACACAGAAAGCACCAAAAGAAGATGGGAGGAATACACAGAGTCACTGTACTAAAAAAAAATGGTCTACTTTCAACTCATTTCAGGAGGTAAAATATGATCTAGAATCAATGGTATTGAAGTAAGAAGTTCAAGTTGCACTGGAGGAATTGGAGAAAAACAAGGCTTCTGGAATTGATGGAATGCCCATTGAGATATTTCAACAAATGGATGCAGTGTTGGAGGTGCTCATTCATTCATGCCAAGAAATTTGGAAGACTGGAAGAAATTCATATTTGCACTCATTCCAAAGAAAGGTGATCCAATGGAATGTGGAAATTATCAAACAACATCATTAATACCACAAGCAAAAAAATTTTGGCAAACATAATTTAAAAATGGTTACAGCAATACATCAACAGAGAACTGCCAGAAATTCAAGACAGATTCAGAACAGGACATGGAATGAAGGATATCACTGCTGACATCAGATAGATCTTGACTAAAAGGAGAGAATATCAGAAAGATATTTACTTGTGTTTTATTGACTGTGCAAAAAACATTCAACTGTGTGGATCTTAACAAATTATGGATAAAATTGCAAAGAATGGTAGTTCCAGAACATTTCGTAATGCTCATGCAGAAACTGTACACACACCAAGAGGAAGACATTCTGAGAGAACAAGGGAATATTGCTTGGATTAAAATCAGGAGAAGTGTGTATCAGGGTTGTATCCTTTCACTGTGTGTATTCAATGTGTATGCTGGACTATTTGAAAAAGAATTCAGCATTAGGATTGGATCAAGACACATTAATAACTTCAAATATGCAGATAAAACAAATTTGCTTGCTGAAAATGAAGACTTGAAGCACTTACTGATGAAGATCAAAGATGTCTTAGGCTGTGTTCTCTAGAGAAGCAAAACCAGTGAAGCTTAGAGAGAGAGAGAAATTTACCTCAAGAAAATGGCTTACACAGTTGTAGAGGCCGGCAAATCCCAAATCCATAGGCCAGACATCAAGCTACAGGCTTCTCCTGACTCATGTAGCTGCAGGTGCTGACAAACCCAAGATCACAAGTCAATTCAGCAGGCTGCTAGCATCACAGGCTAACAAATCCAAGATCAGCAGGTAAAATGGCAGGTCCTTTGCCTCATAAGCTGTAAAGGTAAAAGATCAGAAGGCTTCATAGCAGGCCACTGGTTCAAATACAGATAATGATGAGTCAAATGCAGGATCTCAAGCAAAAAGCCAGAGATCTTTGCCAGGATGTCCATATATGTTAGAAGCAGGCCACACCCTTGAGGAAACTCCCTTTCAACTGATTGGCTGTTCCCAACAGATCTTATCATGGAGGTGATTACATTATATCAGATCTCATCATGGGAAATGACAGCTAAACCACTGTGAATCATGTTTCAGCCAAGTTGACACTCAACTTTAACTGTCACAAAAGACTATAGCCTTCAGTATAGATTATACCTCACCATAAAGAAAACAAAAATCAACACAACTGAACCAATAAGCAACATCATGATGAATGGAAAAAGTATTGAAATTTTCAAGGATTTCCATTTATTTAGATCCACAATCAATGCCCATGGATGCAGCAGTCAAGAAATCAAATGACATATTGCATTGAATAAATCTTCTGCAAAAGACCTCTTTAAAGTGCTAGAGAGCAAAGATGTCATTTTGGAAACTAAGATGAGCCTAATCCAAGGCATGGTCTTTTCATTCACCTCATATACATGCAAAAGCTAGACAGTGAATAAGGAAGATCTAGGAAAATATGTTGCACTTGAGTTGTGGTATTGGCAAAGAATATTGAATATGCAATGGACTGCCAGAAGAATGAACAAATCTATCTTGGAAGTACAGCCCAAATGCTCCTTAAAAGCGAGGACGGCAGGACTTAGTATCTCTTATTTTGGTCATGTTATCAAGAGGGACCAGTCCCTGGGGAAGAACATCGTACTTGGTGAAGTAGAGGGTCAGTAAAAAAGAGGCAGACCCTCAATGAGATGGATTGACCCAGTGGCTGCAACAATGGGTTGAACATAGCATCAATTGTGAGGATGGTGCAGGACAGGGCAGTGTTTCTTTCTATTGTACACAGGGTCACTATGAGTCAGAACCAAATAGATGGCACCTAACAACAATGAAAATATACTAATACAAAGGGATGGGTCTTCTGCCTTTTAAGAATCAAATAATATTTCATAGACT
>NW_006921889.1:923807-932038 GCF_000298275.1 Orycteropus afer afer
TGGCGAATGGGGAATGAAACTAAATGTACGCGTGACTTTGAATGTAAGACAAGCTCTTAAGATAAAAAATAAATAAATAATAAAATAAAACACCTCTACAAAATTGCATTTGACCTCATCCCGGACAATGTATTATGTTATCAAAATGCTTAGGTTCAAATCTAACTAATTCTTCCCTGCTTAATCATATCCCCACACTGGGGGCCTGCAAAGCACAATATCTGTGGGCTTATGCCACCCATTGCCATCAAGTTGCTTACAACTCATAGTAACATATGTTGTTGTTGTTTGCCATCGAGTCGGCCCCGACTCATAGCAACCCCTCCTTGGGTTTCCGAGGCAGTATCACTGCGGAAGTAGGATTGCACAACCTTCCTTCTGAGGAGTGGCTGGTGGGTTTGAACTGCCAGCCTTCTGGTGAGCAGTCAAGTGCCTTAGGCACTATGCTACCAGAGCTCCTAGTAACATTATAGGGCAGAGTATAACTGCCCCATAGAGTTTGCAAGGCAGTAAATCTTTACAGAAGCAGACTGCCTCATCTTTCTCCCACAGAGCAGTTGATGGGTTTGAATCACCTAAGCTTTGGTTAGCAGTCAAATGCTTTAACCACTACTCCACCAGAGTTCCCTCCATAAGCCTATAGATAAAATTAATTAGTAAAATACTTGGTGTAGTGCCTAAGGCACTTGGCTGCTAACTAGAAGGCTGGTTGTTGAAACCCACCAGCCACTCCTCAGAAGGAAGGTTGGGCAATCTTCTTCTGTAGTGATACTGCCTGGGAAACCCAAGGAGGGGTCGCTATGAGTCAGATTCAACTCAATGGCAGTGAGTTTCATTTTGTTTTGGTTATGTATTTAAAATAAGCAGGAGGAGTGAAGACTATAGTACACTCAAGAATCCAGATCCTGTCACAATAAAAAGAAATATGGTCTATGGTCTATTTAGGCTAGAACTTGGGGAATCTGGAATTTTATCTCCTGATTTCAAATGTTAGTAACTTCTTGTTGTTATGTGCCGTCTTGTTGGACCCAACTCATAGTGACCCCTCTTTGGGTTTCCTAGGCAATATCACTATAGTATCACTGCCATGGCAGTAGTGATACTTCCGAGGAGTGGCTGGTGGATTTGAACAACCAGTCTTCTGGTTAGCAGTCAAGTGCCTTAGGCACTATGCTACCAGAGCTCCCGTACTAATTAAAAATAAAAAATAATGTCTCTATAAATCAGTTATCTATCAGTTTGCAAAGGAGCTCTGGTAGCATAGTGGCTAAGACACTTGCTTGCTAACCAGACGGCTGGCGGTTCAAACCCACCAGCCACTCCTCGGAAGGAAGGTTGGGCAATCCTACTTCCGTAGTGATACTGCCTCGGAAACCCAAGGAGGGGTCGCTATGAGTCAGGGCTGACTCGACGGCACATAACAACAACAACAACAACCATCAGTTTGCAAACTTTTATATATTGCCTTCCCCTAAATAAGTTTCCAGCAGCCAAGGACAGCACAAGCATCTGCAATGTCACTGAAGGAGGAAATGTATAAAATGAAAGACAAGTTTGGTCCCCTTCACAATTTCTCCCAGAGTACAGATGCAGGGACCAGGCAGGTCAAGCTATCATATTGCAGTGCAAAGGACCAACAGAGAACTGGAGGAGGATTAGGTAAGATCCATTCTTGGTGCACATTCCGGATTCTCCAGGCATCCCTAGGGAGGGCACATTCCTCAAGGTCAGGCAGCAGAGCTGTTGACTTAAAGGATTCTTAGAATATTCTGTTCAATACCCTAGAGGCTTTTTCTTGCCCTGGAAAATATATCTAGGCTGTGCCTTGGATCATGGGACCTCTATAAAAGTGATTGTGAAAATGGTCATGACTGTAAGCCTCAAAGCCCAGCGTTCTGGGGTCCAGAAAGTCCCTTCAAGTCCCTTACCCACTGATTTCTTCCCAAGGAAAAATGCTGGTCAGGTAGGCAAGTCACAGGCTTAATTCCCCATTGTTTCCCATTAAAATTTAGCTTCTGCAGGAAAAATTGGAAGATTAAATCACATCATTTAGTGAATCTGCAGTTTGTTTTTCAATGAAGTTTTAAAATAGTTGCGAAGTTTCTTAAAATTACATCTTAAAAATACAAGTTGCTAAACATTAAGCCCATTCTTCCTTGAATGCAACTGGCGCTGTGAGGATAATTAGGGAATCTGAGTTAATGAGAGGATTGGCAATTATGAGTACATCAAAAAGAAGGTTCCTGAAGGAACCTGGAAGACATTATGCTGAGTGAAATAAGTCAATCACAAAAGGACAAGTACTGTATGAACCCATTACTGTAAAAAGACAGAGAAGAATTTGCTTGGGAAAGTAGACTCACCTAGTAGGTTACCAGGATGGGGAGGGAAAGGGAGGGATTAATTTTGGGCTAGTTGGGGCTTACACACTGACAAGGGTTGTTGTTGTTGTTGTTGTTTGCCATCGAGTCGGCCCGACTCATAGCGACCCCTCCTTGGGTTTCTGAGGCAGTATCACTACGGAAGTAGGATTGCCCAACTTTCCTTCTGAGGAGTGGCTGGTGGGTATGAACCGCCAGCCTTCTGGTTAGCAGTCAAGTGCCTTAGCCACTATGCTACCAGAGCTGACAAGGGTAGGGGGAGGGATATACGGGAAGGATACATGACCACCATGATAACATTAGGAAATGGGAGGACACAGGATTGTATACACAAGAGATAGACGACAGATCCTAATACCAACCAATGTGTCCAGAATACCACATTGCCATTAACACCAAACACTAGGCTATATAGATAAACACATAAACACCTGAGATGATCAGACGGGGGTCAGTGAACAGAGGTATACTCTAGACCAACGATAGACTCAGCTGAGGCTAATCTTGCACAGACACCAGAGATACAAAATACCTGTAATCCTTACAGAAACAATAGAAGACAGACGCAGAGTAATCCCTCACAGATAGCCAGACACTGTGGGAGAGAGATCCAATAGATCTACTGCGTCAGGACCATAGTACTGGGGGACACCAGACTCAATTGGCACAACAAAATACATAAGACCATTGCTCCACATCCTACAGTGGTGAGCAGTACCTGAGGTCTTAAAAGCTTTCAAGCGGCCATGTAAGATGCAACTTACGGTCTCCTAGCATTGGAAGTGAAGAAGAATGCACACACAAAAAAAAAAAAGAAAAGAAAAGAAAAAAACATGGGCATTTAGAAGCAATCAGCCATAGGACACAATGGCCCTCAAGACAGAGAACTAGGTGGTGCCCGACTACCAATGCCAACCACTCAGGAAAGGATCAAATCTGGAGATCCTGGATACAGTGGGAGGGAAAATGTGGAACAAAACACAAAAACTCAATAATGACCAGAATTACTCATCAGATGAAATCTGGTGAGACTCCCAATACTATGGCCCTGGAATACATTTGGCGCCTGGAATAAAACTCACCCCCAGGGGCAGGGTCTCAGCCCAGTAATTAATAAGATATACACGCAGACCACTCAACCCAGGATGACTCACCCACATACTTAATGGTAATACATCCCTTAGAGCAATAGACCATGGGACTCCACAGGACCAACATTCAAACTGAGGAAATGCAGGACAAACAGGAGTACATAAATATGAGGGGCACAGGGGGAGGGTTATAGGGTAGGAAGGGGAGGAGACTGGGATAGGGTTGGACATGACGAATGGGGAATGAAACCAAATGTACACATTACGTTGAATGTAAAACAACCTCTTAAAATAAAAATTTTAAAAAAGAGAGAGAAAAAAGGTTCCCACAGGCCTAGGTTTCAAATACACACACCTGATTGAGAGATTTGACTTGGGGTTGAGAATGGGAAGACTGGACCTGTGTGATTAACTATATTTTGAAAAAGTGCCTCTGCTATTTGTGATATCCTTCCTCAGCAAGCCCAATGGAGGATTCTTATGGTAGAAGAGAAGTTGTTGTTAACTGCCATTGTGTTGACCCCAACCCATGGCGACCCATGCACAATGGGCTCTGACAAATGCAATCCATAGGGATTTCATTGGCTGACTTCTGGAAGCAGATGAGGGAAAGAAAAGGCCATGGGGATAACAGGGCTGTGAATTGACTGTACCAGACAAAAAGCATGAGATGGCTGGGAGGGAAGATATGAAAAAGTCCTCACTGTTTACTACAACCTCGCTGTGACTTGGTTAGGTTTAATAGCCCCTGGGGAGATGATAAATAGATATGGTGCTCTACAGAGCAATGCTCCTATTGTTCTGCTGTGACACAAAGGACCTCAGAGCTGGTGCCCTGGGGCTGTAACCGCTCATTTCTTTTTAACATTCACAACCCAACAACATTTACAGATAAAGACCCCAGAAATATTGTGCTACTTTCTCAATGAAAAAAGAATAATTGTGACTGTGCTAAGTTCTGACCCAGAAAACAGCACAGTATAATACGTTCCATTATGCATTTATTCTCATAGAGGAAGGGTCTGTACGTGCAAATGCTCTCCTCCTCCTTTAGTTTTTTTCCCATGCCCTCTCCCGCCTCACTTTCCTGCTTCAGTGCTTTCCGGGCAGTAACCAGCCAATGCCCTGTCCCCACTGTCCTGTTCTTCACACTCCCACCCACTGGTCCTCAGCAGCAGCTACAGGGCTCTTACTGATGGATTCCCCTACTCTCTGTCATTAAACCAGTAACCAGTTGCCTATTCAGTCAGCTCCAACTCATGGTGACCCCTCATGGGTCACAGTAGAACTGTCCTCCATAGGGTTTTCAGTAACTGATTGTTTGAAAGTAGATCACCAGGCTTTTCTTCCGAGGTGTTTTCTGGGTGGACTCCAACCTCTGAACTTTCAATTAGGAGTGGAGCACCTTAACCATTTGTAGCACCCAGGCACTTCATCTTGCTTCATTAGTAACTGATCAAAACTCCTCTCCTTACAATCATGGGAGAAAGAAAGGCTGCTTATGCACAAGGAGACAGCTCAGGGGGCAGGAGTGTATGGAGGGATGGACACTGGGAAGAGGTATCTATGGGGAGGAAGTGGGAGGGGAGCTGTTGCATTGTGGTAAACTGTGGTCAATGTCATGAAACAAAGTGCATGTGAACTGCTATATGGAAAGTGAATTTGCTCTGTAAATCTTCACCCAAATCACAATTTAAAAAATAAATAAAATTAAAAAAAAAAAAAACCTCCTCTCCTCGTTTCTCCATTTGTTCTCCCTGTGCTTTTATTCTACTTCCGTAGTGATACCAGATCGGAAACCCAAGGAGGTAGTCGCTACAAGTGGATCCAACTCCAAGGCAGTGAGTTTGTTTGTTTGTTTGTTTGTTTGTTTAATGTGAAAAAGTAGTGGTAGGCAGGCATCTATCAAAGAAAACAATAGTTATGCCTTTGAAGTAAAAATGGATATTATAAAGAACAGCACTATTCACAGCTTGAGTGATACCCAAATTGCACTCCAGAAATTCCATAGAAATGTGCATCTCCTTTCTTCCTCTTCTCTAATGAAATAATTTTTCCTTAATCATTAGCAGAGAAGATAAGTTTTTCAAAATTGTTTTTCATTGAATTGTATTATTTTTCTCTTTAGTTCAGTTGTTGACATTATTTTATTATGTTTATTCCAAAAGTATCTGATTACAAGTTAAGGGGTACTTTGCAGCCTGGCCGGGGAACCCAACCACCAAATATAAGGTAACTCAGGAAAATGAACTTTCAAAAATTTATTTTTAGTTGGTAATAGTTTGTAGAATCTGTAGAAATGTATAATATGGTCATGTGTATGCCTAATATCTCCAGTCAAAGTCTGTGTAATCTTTTGTTCAGGGCAGAGAAGTAGCTTCCCCTTTCCCATAGCTAATGCACCGAAAGGTTGCCTGCTCATTTTTTTTTCATGATGGTAATTCTCTAAATATGTTTATTCTCTCACCCTTTTCAGTTGCCTGACTGTTGATCAATGGCAGCACAGTTCATGCACTTTCCCTTGGTTTTCTGTTACCTCATGATTTCAGTCCCACTCTGCCCCTGACCAGCTTGACCCTCACAGCATGAAGGGAGGTGCCTGATGTTATGTATAATTGAGAGATGAGAGGAAGCCCAGAGTTTCATTTCTGACCTTGACTCTTACTCCTCAGGAAGACATGCTTTGGTGAAACTACATTTTGTCATGAATTCAACATCTACTTTTCAAGTGCCTTGTATGTTCAAGGCCTGATATTTTCTCAAAAATGGAGTCCTGGAGTAGTATTTAGGAGAACTAGATCTGATTCTGTGTCAACATCACTTGTGTGACCTTGGGAAAATTATTTAATCTGTCTGGTCTCAATTTTCTTACCTGCAAAATAATCCCATAGTATTCTCTCCTGAAAGAGAACCTGGTACAACACATTTGTATTTGTTTCATCATCTGCCCTCATGAGGCAGCGGACACTGTGTGGGGAGACCAAATGTATACACACAAAACAGAGAACACTTTAATACAAAAACAAATCAAGTGTTAAAATTTTTCATGTATCTAAAAACCCTGTTAAAAGACAGAAAAGGGTGTCCCTGTCAATTAACATATTAGCCAAAGACTTCACATGGGAGATGAGATTTAGGGTGTATCTAAGAGCATATGTAAGATATGGCTTAGCAAAGATCGTGAGGGGAAACTGTTGCAGACCCAGAATGGCATGAGAGAAAATGAGGATGTAAGAGAGTCAACTATGCAAAGACATTCAACTGTGTGGATCATAACAAATTATGGATAACATTATGAAGGATGACAATTCCAGAAAACTTAATCGCAGCCATGCAGAATCTGTGCATGGATCAGGAGGCACTCATTTGAACAAAACAAGGAGATAACTGCATGGCTTAAAATTGGAAAAGGTGTGAGACAGGATTGTATACTTTCTCCTTACTTATTCAATCGCATGTTGAACAAATACAGAGGAAGATGAACTATATGAAGAAGAATTCAGCATTAGGATTTAAGGAAGACTTCTTAATAACTTACAATGTGCAAATGACACAACTTTGCTTGCCAAAGATGTAGACAACTGAAGCACCTACTGATCAAAGTCAAAGACTGTACCAGGAAAGTGAAGAAAATAAAAACATTCACAACTTGAACAATAAACAACATCATGATAAGTGGAGGAAAAAATTGAAGTTGTTGAGGATTTCATTCTTCTTGGATCAATAATCAATGACCATGAAAGCAGCATTGGGCAAATCTGCTGCAAAAGATCTCTTGAGGGTTTTAAAAAGCAAAGACATCACTTTGATGACTAAGGTATGCCTGACCCAAGCCATTACCTTTTCAATTGCCTCATATGTGAAAACTGGACAATGAAAAAGGAAGACAGAAGAAAAAAAAAAAAAACCTGACAAATTCAAACTGTGGGGTTGGCAAAGAATACTGACTATAATTTAGTCTGCCAGAAGAACAAACAAATCAATCTTAGAAGACATACAACCAGAATTCTCCTTAGAAACAAGGAGGACAAGACTTTGACTTGTTACTTTGAACACAGCATCAAGAAAGATCAGTCAGTGAAAAAGAACATCATATTTGGTGGTGGTGGTGGTGGTGGTGATTTGCCGTCGAATCAGCCCCGACTCATATTTGGTAGAGGGCTAAAAAAACATGAGGGAAACCCTCAATGAGGTGGATTGACACAATAGCCACAACAGCAAGCTCAAACATATCAGCCATTATGAAAATGGTACAGGACTGACTGTTTTGTTCTATTATACATAAGGTCCCCATGAATTGGAGTCAACTGGACAGCAACAATAATGACAATAACAACAATGCATGTGTACTGTTAAATATGGATATTCTTTGATCACTTTTTTAAAAGTTACAACCCAATTCTCCCATTTCTATTTTTTTGCTTTATTTTTCTCCAAGCAATTACATATTGAATGAATGCATGTATTAAAATACCAAAGGGAGGAAAGGATGGAGGGATGGAGGGATGCATGGATGGGGGAGAAAGGAGGGAAGAAGGGAGGGAGGGAGGGAGGGAAGAAGGCAGGGAAGGAAGAAGGGAGGGAAGGAGGAAGGAATATTAAATGATGGAACTGTTTTAAGAACACACAGGCGGAGTTCCAGCAAGATGGCGGACTAGGCACAAGGACTGCACAGACCCTCTTCAACAAAGAAAAGGGAAACCAATTAACACAGACACAGAAGATAATCTTGGACCCCTGAGCCTTGAAGGGAAAGATA